>NW_010973244.1:1368761-1540120 GCF_000737465.1 Haliaeetus leucocephalus | reverse complement strand
GAAAGGAAAGGAAAGGAAAGGAAAGGAAAGGAAAGGAAAGGAAAGGAAAGGAAAGGAAAGGAAAGGAAAGGAAAAAAGGAAAGGAAAGGAAAAAAGGAAAGGAAAGGAAGGGAAAGGAAAGGAAAGGAAGGGAGAGGAAAGGAAAGGGAAAAGAAAAAAGAGAAGAAGAGAAAAGAGAAAAAAGAAAAAAGAAAAGAGAAAAGAGAAAAGAGAAAAGAAAAGAGAAAAAAGAAAAGAAAAGAAAAGAAAAGAAAAGAAAAGAAAAGAAAAGAAAAGAAAAGAAAAGAAAAGAGAGAAGAGAAGAGAAGAGAAGAGAAGAGAAGAGAAGAGAAGAGAAGAGAAGAGAAGAGAAGAGAAGAGTTCAGCTGGAAGGGACCTACAATAATCATCTAGTCCAACTGTCTGACCAGGGCCGACCAAAGTTCAAGCATGGTATTAAGGGCATTGTCCAACTAAATGCCTCTTCAACACTGACAGGCATGGGGCATCAACCATCTCCCAGGGAAGCCTGTTCCAGGGTTTGACCACCCTCTCAGTAAAGAAATGTTTCCTCATGTCAAGTCTGATCCTCCCCTGATAGACGCAGCTTTGAGCCATTCCGACGCATCGTGGCACTGGGTACCAGGGAGAAGAGATCAGCACCTCCCTCTCCACGTCCCCTCCTCAGGAAGCTGTCCAGAGCAGTGAGGTCACCCCTCGGCCTCCTTCTCTCCAAAGTAGACAAACCCTGAGTCCTCAGCCGCTCCTCTGAGGACATGCCTTCCAGCCCCTTCACCAGCTTTGGTACCCTCCTCTGGATGTGTTCAAGTATCTTAACATTCTTTTTTAAGTTGTGGGGCCCAGAACTGCACACAATACTCATGGTGAGGCCACACCAGCATTAAATACAGCCAGATGATCGCATCTTTTGACCGGCTGGTTCTGCTGTCTTTGATGCACCCCAGGATGTGGTTTGCTCTCTTGGCTGCCAGGGCACACTGCTGACTTTTGTTGAGCTACTGTCAACCAGCACCCCCAGGCCCCTTTCTGCAGGGCTGCTCTCCAGCCACTCCTCTCCCAGTTTAGACTTGTGTCTAGCGGTGCTACTCTGTCCCATGTGCAGATTCCGACATTTGTTCTTGTCCAATTTCATGCCACTGATGATTGCCCAATGCTCCAATCTACCCAGATCCCACTGCAAGGCCTCTTGTCCCTTGAGAGAGTCAACAGCACCTCCCAGTTTAGTATCATCAGCAAACTTGCTAAGGGTGCCTTCAGCTCCTGCATCCAGATCATTGATAAAAAGATTGAACAGAACTAGCCCCAGAATTGAACCCTGACGAACACCGCTGGTGACTGGTTGCCAGCCAGATGTAGCCCCATTCACTGTAACCCTTTGAGCCCTGCTGCTCAGCCAGTTCTTCACCCAGAGCACTGTTAGTCTACAGAATATAAGAAGCAACTCTCAATGGACCTTTATGGATTATATCCCTTCATGTTAAATTAATTAATTCCTTCTAATCCAAAATGAGAGTATATATGGCACTCTGACTATGGTCTGTTGCACAGGATCTCCTTTGGTATACAATATATCGAGGGCATGTGCCCACATGCCAAAGAAACTTGGGTGGAAGTCGGGCCAATAAACTCTTATATACAAGATTAGAAAACAAAATATGAAAAAATATGAAAAAAAACATAAATTTAAACTTACCCGGTTGTTTACACAGACAAAATAAATTTCAGCATCATATAGGTAATACAACCACAATACATGGCTTGAATCCAGCTGAAGCCTATGTAGTAGCAGTATAGGGGAGAGAAGAACTAGTTGGATATATATTCTCATTTTTCTCAAATAGATGCAATAGCATTAGAAAATACAATTATGTCCTATCCCGTATGGTGAGTGGTCACCTAAGAGTGTTAAGTACTCTGGTGAATGTACATTGTCTTAATAATTTGTCTTTTTTCCTATTACATAGCTCTCTTACAGCTACATAGATGTGAATCCATTCAATCATCTTTTTGTTATTATATGTTATGAATGTTACCAGTGGGAGAACACCACTGGTAAGTGAACTTTTTACCCGTTATATTTTAAAGTTCAGGACAAAATTGTTTTCTCTGCCAGCATGCCTCAGTCATCACATTTCACAGTTGTAGTATTTAGGAAAGACTGGAAATATTGGACCTGTGGAAGAAGCCAATGTATAATCAAAAGTCTTAAGTCTTTCAAAGGCTCTGTGAGTTGTACACCAATTACATCTGCTCCCAGAAATAACTCCTGAATTAAGTATAATCGCATTCCTGCCTGGATTGGTGTCTTTGGCCCATATGTATTGCTAGTTAAGTAGCTAAAAGCAGCAATGAAGTGGAAATCAGCTATTATCCCAGTATGATGAGCAAACCAATATGCAGTCCTTCCTCCCCAAAGTGGTGGTTCAAATGCCACCAGGAGCAGGATTTATTTCTTTTTACAGGATAGGAGGTGGTAATGATTATACTACTCAAATATAAAAGTAAATTTTGAACTACTAAATACTCTTCGGGTAGAGACATTAAGCACTACAAGACAGAAATTTCCTAAATTATGATTGAGTTTTCAGCCTTAACTCTTGACTTTTTAAAGAGCCTCTACAAATGGATCTTCTTAATATCTCTGTGTAATTATCAGTCAGTATACTGCAAAGTGTACCATGAATTGGAATGCTTAAATTTTGTCTTCCATATATTAGGTTCCATATTTTACTGTACATTTAAGTTGATTACTGATCATTACTTCTCATTAATTACAGTAAATTTAGAAAAATTATATGACAAAGCTCCTGAAAATAGAACTCAAGTCTTCAGAAAAGAGCAGAGCACTTTTACTGAGGACATGCTTTACTGTAAATAAGACAACATTTGTTTAATTCATTCATCTTGAGTTTAAAAATTATCCACAACTTTCTAAGGCATTTATCTTCAACAGTGCAATCACCAAAAATCATCAGAGCATGTAAATTCCCCGAATGTACCCAATATTTGAAATCTTGATATAAATAAATAATGTTTTTTTCCTCATCGTTGATATCACAGATAATTTTAATTACACATAAATATTGCTCAAGGACAAGCAGATAAAAAATCCAATATGATACCAGGGCTTAGCTTTTTTTTAACTTACAATAATTTCCTTCACACAACACTTTGTAAAAAAAAAAGTTAATATTTTAAACACAAAATATTCAGATTTCTGCATTTTCTGAATCACTTTTGCTTGTAAATTATATGCATTGAAACTACGTAATTCTTCTCTCACTACAATTTTATACCAAATAACCTCCATGGGTATCAAGATTATTATGTTCTATAACAGTATATAATATACATTCATATGTGATATGTAAGTGTAATACATAATTATGTAATGGAAATATATTATATTATATTATTTCATTGGAACTGGTGCCCAGTATAATATTGGTTTCCAAGAGTCAGATAAGACCTTAGACTTATAGTTTCTAAATACAATCAATAAAGCATTTTGATTCATGTCTGGGTACACCTGGGGAAAAGAATACCAGTCTCTGAAAATATCTGAAAATTAGAAGTATACGCTATGCCTCACAATATAGCAACTGACTGCAAACTTCCCTCATTTAAAAAAAACAAACAACCAAGACTTGAGGACATCTGGCAGAAAAATCTTGAAAGTAAATGCAAATTCATGGAAATGGTAACAGATTGCCACATGGAGGCTGGTGGTGGATGCTGCTGCTTTGAGTGATGAACCATTGTCCTGGTTTTGGCTGGGATAGAGTTAATTTTCTTTCTAGTATCTGGTATAGTGTCATGTCTTGGATTCAGTATGAGAAGAATGTTGATAATACACTGATGTTTTTAGTTGTTGCTCAGTAGTGTTTATACTAAGTCAAGGATTTTTCAGCTTCTCATGCCCAGCCAGCAAGAAGGCTGGAGGGGTACAAGGACTTGGAAGGGGACACAGCCAGGGCAGCTGACCCAAACTGGCCAAAGGGGTATTCCATACCATGTGACATCATGGCCAGTATATAAACTGGGGGGAGTGGGGCTGGGAGGAATCGCTGCTCAGGAACTAACTGGGCATCGGTCAGCGAGTGTTGAGCAATTGCATTGTGCGCCACTTGTTTTGTGTATCCCAATCCTATTATTATTATTATCAACATTTTTTATTATTGTTATTATTGTTGTTGTTATTATTATTATTTTCCTTTCTGTATTATTAAACTGTCTTTATCTCAACCCACAAGTTTTACTTTTTTCTGATTCTCTCCCCCATCCCACTGGGTGGGGGGGCAGTGAGTGAGCAGCTGTGTGGTGTTTAGTTGCTGGCTGGAGTTAAACCACAACCATCTAGCGAGAATCTAAAAGTCATATTAAAGTAGTAGACATGGTAAATGCTTGCTTTCTTAAAGTCAACTGGAAGGAAGGTTCCAGGGTATTTCCACACTAGCCAACATTTTGAAAGACTTAAAATAGGTCAGGATAATGACTTGTAGAAGGTAAATGGCTTAATAGGAAGAAACCAAGGGTTTTGTATTAAATCCTCAGCTGCTACTCCAATTTCTCCTTTTTTCCCCCAGTAGTTTTCTCTACAGTGTCAGTATTACAGAATTACTTGAAGGATAGGTGAAACTGTTATCTTCCAATTTAACATTGCCATGCAGCTATACCAAAGTTACACTTTACCCATGTATTCTCAAAACACTCTTTTAGAGTTGGTGAAAGCTAGAGGATGGTACCTGAACCTATGAGGAACAAAAGGACACTTCAACATTTTCTGATGTTTTTTTCTCAGGAAATTCAAGCAAAAATGAGGAGTAGGAGGGTAGAGTAACTGTGCATTCAGCTTTGAGATAAAACAACTACTAAATCATACAGTGGGACATTGATTTGTTTGTAGTCAGGAAGTTAGGAAATAAAATTCCCTTTCAGGAATTACAACACTAGTCTTTATTCTAGCAATCTAGGAAGGCAGCAAAGGTAAATACTAGCAACACAAAAATCTATGCCCCATCTTTATCTTTTCTATTCCCCTAAGTATGAATAAATGTGAAAACTAGAATGGTTCCCAAAACAGCCTCCTTTGCCAAACTTACTGATCCCTAAAGTGTTCCCCATTGGGAGGTGAAGGCCAGATTTTAAAATGCAGGCATATTCAAAGGAAACAATAGAACTGTACACCCTTCATTTATTCACATAAACACCTGGCTTGCACATACAAAATAGTAAGTGGTGCATTCACATGATCAAGTATGTAACTCACTATATCGTTAAGGAAATATCTGATAGAACTGTATAGAAAGTTATCATCTTTGCCAAGGGTTTTTCGTTTTTCTAAATGAAGTACTCTAAGCACTTCCACAAAAACTTCTATCCCAAGAGACAAACCACACATGAAACCAAAAGAGTTTCTAATCATTACTTTGTCTCAGTCCAGAATTCAGTTTGACCTATTATTTTGAAGTTTTCACTGAACCTTAACCAGAACTGAAACAGAACAAGTACTACAGAACTTCTGAAATTCAGAATGCTGGTTTGACTAAACATAGACGCCAACTAGCAAAGATCAATTTAAGGAGGGGAACTTTCTGCACCAGCTGTGGCTTGCAAGGCCACAGTTCATTGTAGTATTTTTCTATCACCTCCTTCCTCAAATCATTCCCCATGTTTTCTCACCAGTGTGGTCCTTCAGTGCAAGCCTTCTCTTCTCTACCCTGATGCTATGCCATTTGCTGTGAACCACAGGTTTCTTGGTCAAAGCTGTTAGATTTTGCACATGCCTAAGGTGATCTTTGAGCCCAAACAATGACTCCTGTTCTCCAGCAGTGTAGTCCTGTGTACTGTAGGTCCTATTTTAATTTCTCTGCTATCAGCACAACCTCTTCTGATCCCTGGCACAGCACAGATACCACTGATGTTTCCAGGGCAGTGCCCTGCAGCTGTTTTGCTTTAGCTTCTCAACCTCTTAAGATTCAGGTGGCTGAGAAGATGACATAGAAAGGTGCTGGGAGCCCAGATGGTGGTTAGGTTCTGGCTGAGGAATGAGACCTGAAAACTAACAATTCTCCTTATATGAAACTCATATTTGAGGCATGCCCCCATCATATGAACTTTTTCCATTTTTAAAAGCTGTGTTTTCCAGGGAGAAAAGTTCACTGACCATTTCAGTAACCCAAAATGGCTCAAACTAGGTGACACTGAAAAAACATTCTGCATGGACAGTAAAGCTAGGAATAAATGGCTGCATGGCATCACCAGAACTCAACCTGGCTCAAAAGAAAAATCACTAGCTCAACTCCAGCTGAAAATTGTACTACCCAGTTCTTTGAGAAAGAGAAAGCAGTTCCCAAATGTAACTCAGCAAATTACAGCGCAGTTTTCATCATAGATTTACTCATATAGGAATCTAAATCTCATAGTCAAAGCAATGCGGCTTAATTTTTTAGTGCTAATCTTGTAATTTCTTTAGAATACTATAAAATTGCTATGAGTTTATACAAGCTTGTGTAAGCATGTCTGTGTTCATGTGCTGGGAATAGCACATGTGTGCATGCAGTTGTGCTTTCAGTATGTGCAAGTTGGACAACTGGAATTGGGTATTTGTGCATGATTGGCTTTGAAATTTTGTTTGCCCCACATGTTTCTAAATCGTACTGCCTCTCTTCACAAATGGGCCTGATTTTATGTTCCTTGTGATGTTTCTAAAAACAGTTTGCAAAGAATATTAAAAAGCTTGTTCTAATCTGCAAGACTCTGCCTCATTTCATCTCTGCATCCAGTTCAAAACCCATGAGGAACACTCTACTTACACACTAATCAATATAAATTTTTTATTGGCTTGCCACAGGCACAATCTCTAAACAACTTTAATTTAAAGCAATGAGTTGACATGAAATTTTGAAATTCATTAAGTTATCAATCCCCTTTAATAGAACAATTATCTGCTTTTTATATGGGTGAACTGTTTTTATTTACTGCTATGTTCAGTGTAGTTTCAGACAGCCAAAGAAACAGGGATTCTGTGCCTTCTTAAGGGACTCTGTTCCGTACCTTAACAGACTGTGTCAGGAAGATTTTTCTAATCAGGTCTTGACCCAATGCCTAATGTTTTCAATAGACCTTGGATTAAGCTAGTTCATATCTGTTCTGTCTTGGTTTAAAGCTTTTGCACACAATGATAGGATGGACAAGCTAGTTTTATTTGGAAAAAAAAAAGTTTACGTTTAGCAAAACAATAGTTTCAAGTTTGGACCAAATTTGGTGAATAATATCAGCTAAATAAAAATCTGGAAAAAAAATTCACATTAGTCATAAAGCATTTGGAAAAACTCTTGGGAATTTCCCACCCTCCCAGAACCCCAGAAGAGCTCCAGAATAGTTAGCCAAACAGCAGGGGGGAAAAGAGGTGGCAGCAATGCTTTATTTTTGATATCCCAAATTAGTAAGGCACCATTTGGAATATTCAAAACTGATGTCCAAATCACCATGCTTCTTTTGAAGCAGGGCTTTTATGCAAGGAAGATCTGCTGGTGAATGTATCAACACTAATAGCACACACAAGTTTCAGAATAGGTGAAAAGGTTGTTGGATTCAAATTTACCCAATCAAAATGTGTCTTCATTGACTACATAAAGGGATCTACAGAGTTAAGAAGCATCAAGCATACTACTCTCTTTTCTATTCATATTAGGGGAAAAAAAGGCGTCTGAAGAAAAATAACCTGAAACGCAGGCACTTAAATGGAAGTACATATCTGGAAATAGTCATGCTGACACAGTCTTCAGGATTAAATTGGCAAGCAAATTAGACATGAGCTTGAAATGCAGCATGACAGCTAAATAGATCAATGTAATTTTTACTGCATGGGCAGACACCTCATATCTATAAGTTAGACATTGGTCTTTTAAAAAAGAGATTTTGATGCAACATGGGATGAACTTCTGGGTGGGACGTTACTACAAGGAGTTGTGGGAAACAGAAGGAAAAGGAGCAAAAATAATTGCAAGTTTGCAGTGACTAAGAACTCAAATATGCCCAACTTCAGGAGTTACAAATAAAAAAATTAAATATATGTGAATTTACTAACCCACAACAGGTACATTATATACTGGTGGTAGGCTCTTAATCACCTAAACAGTAAAGTTAACTCTATAAGCCTTATTTTGCCCCTCATTTCTACCCAATCCCTTCTTCCATAAATTACAGAGAAAGCATAGCATCAAATTTCACGTATTATCATTATTATAATTTGGAAAAAATGTGCATATTTATGCTCTGTAGTTACTTGTGAGTTCCTTCATCTCAATTTTTTGGATGAAGAAGTGAGAAATGTAACTTCATGGGCTAAGGGACTTGCCCAGAGTCAGGCAGGAGGTTTGTGATGCACTCTATACAACTGCAATTTTTTCCTGTAAATATGCAGTACACAGACTGCAATAAAAAACGACAGAGTTACAAAGCTGCTGCACTTTGCATACACAATGGACCTGAAAAGACCTGGGCAAATTACCCTACATAGTTTGTCAAACAGTCATCTAGATGTGACTTCTGTCATGTAAGTACTTTCATGGAGAGAAAAAAATAGTTAAAGGTCATGAAAGACAGGAAAAAAATATTGTTGCTCTATAAAACTAGGTAACATTGAATTAGAATCATGGCATGGGTTTTTTAGCAATTAATCTGATCAGGCATTTAAAGAAAGAGGCAGATAATTGATGAATTTTCCATCTCTTGAGGACTTCTGAATAAGACAAACTGTAGTCAAACACATGTGAAAGGAGTAAAACGATGAAATTCTATGGCCAATGGTGTAAGGTGGCAAACTACATGATCTAATGGCCACTGCTGACCATAAAATTGTTCAGTCTAGGTTCACAGAAAACAGTTTAAGTCCAATCATTCTTTCCATTCTCAGGGAGGCAGGGCTTGGGTCAAGATGACATGGTGGAAACACAAATGAGGATTAGTATACTCAGTATCCTAGGGATTAAGTAAAATTGTCTAAATGTTTAAAACATATTTTTACATTTAATGAAACCAAACTTTTTTAGCTAACAGTAGATTCCTTTTCTTATCCAACAATTATTAAAGATCATAAAGATATACTTACAATTTATGGGTGTTGAAGTAATTTGGCTGTTTTACAACACACCCGAGGCATGCAGATATATCTTTACAATCACACACCCTGAACTGTGTGAGCACCTGGCTGTGCTTGTTACAGATTGAGGGTTAAGAAAGTACTTTCTAAGTAACTTTACAAAGAAAGAAGTGGGAAACACATTTAAACAGAACAAAAAAAAAAAATAAACAAAGCTGAATTCTAGGACTGTCACCATTGGTGGGAAATTAGTGAGTTTATTTGGCTATTCAGTTAATACTTCAACTTTTTTTTTCTCTGCATAACAGCAAGGTGATACTGTTTAGTTTACTCTCCATAAGAAACTATTATGTCCAGTTTAAAGGAAATTCTAGTATATTTTAGAACATATGGAGGAAAATAATAAAGAAAATATTCTCCAGTAAGTAGAAGTATAATTACCAATCAACATCCAGCAAAACTCCAACCATCATTTTACTTGACTTATTATGTACAGAGTAGGAAAATGTCCCCACTTGTCCACTGAAAAATTTTTATTTCCCCTGCGGATATGGCAGTGTCGGGTCCTCGAAAGAAACACGTGATGCAAGAAAAACAACTCTGATTGCCACAATTTAAAGAAAGACAGAAAAACCTAGGGTC
Organism: Haliaeetus leucocephalus; assembly: GCF_000737465.1. Classification (NCBI taxonomy): domain Eukaryota; kingdom Metazoa; phylum Chordata; class Aves; order Accipitriformes; family Accipitridae; genus Haliaeetus; species Haliaeetus leucocephalus. The sequence continues at coordinate 1,530,372 of NW_010973244.1, read as the reverse complement.
TGCAGAGAGGATAGGCCAGCTCAGGCACCCTGAACAACAGTCCTGGAGAGCCACCGCGTGAGTAAGACACAGCGCTGTTGGTCCCAATCGGTACTGTTACTCAGTTACTCTGAGCCTCACAGAAAAGACTTCCACTATTTCTTAATTTCCCCCCACAACTGAAGTCCCAGAACTAGGTAAGAGAAAGCTGGCTTTTCTTCCTTAAGACATTAACTTTACAAGTATCAACTGTGGCACTAAAACCATTCTGGGATGTATAGCAAATTTTAAAATATACAGTAGAGAAATACTCTGGAAACATATGACAGAGGAGCAAAAATATGAAAAGGTTTGTTGTTTATGTTTTACTTTAAAAGAAATCTTAAAAGATTCCAAATTAAAGTATCATTCATTAAAAACAGACTAGACTTTTCTATATAATCCTGAAGCTTATAACATATTCCTTGCCATTCCCACCATCTCTTTTCTGCTTTTGCAATCAGTACAAATATATTGTTTATATATTTTTAAAGATTTTTTAAAGTATTTTGAGGATAGCTAAGCGAGCTGTCATACATCATTTCTGCTGAGTTCCTGTAATGGTCCTGAATTCCTCAAAATTGAAATCAGCTCTGTGAATGTAAAAGACATAAACAGTCAGCCCTGATGACTAAAAAAGGCGAATGAGGTAACGGTAATGCCGGTGAAGCTGTTTGTCTCCAATGTACCATAAATAGTGAAGTGAAATTAAAATTTTTCAATCAACATCAGTTATGCACATGCATGCATGCACACACGCGCACACACATGCATATGAAAAAACTGCCTGATGAGAAGCAGACAGGCTCAGAAGTTCAAGCAGAGGTTTTTGCAAAAAAAAAAAAAATTGGGGGGAATTTTTATGTTGTTGTTGTTCCTATATTGTGGGATCTCCTAGCTGCAGGAAACGATGGATTGGAGTACAGACTTCCTTAATTTCCTGCAAACTTCCCCCAAGCAGAAGTCACTTTTCTCTGCCATATATCTAGTCCTACTGAAGCTTCCCCCACCAGACTTACATTAAATGATCAAAAAAAGATAGCATGTATCACTAACAGCCATATCTGCTCCCTGTATTGAAATGTACTGATCAAACACAAAGATACCCCACTGTTATTACCACAACTATAACTGGTCTTCCCCATACATGGAGAAAATAAGCATAAATACATACATACCTAATAAATAGGAATACTTATTAAAAACAATACATAGAGTTTTTCTAAGAACTTCCTTCCCTTAGAAATCAAAGTATTTTTCAACTATTAACTAAGACATGAAAAACTGCAAACGATTAGTAAAGTGAGACACAGAGAGTGATTTGTCCAAGGTTAAGGAAGAAATCTGTGGCACAGTAAGGAAGTCCTATTAAATCTCTTGTCTCTTTGTCTTGTTCCTTAAAACCATTCTTCTAGGAGATTGATGGCAATTAGTCTCCATGGAACCATGACACCATTTAATGAATCATACGACAGGAAAAGCCTATCTCTGAAAAAAAATGTCTTTCCTGTTTCAATAGTATATTTGTAATGCACAGTGACAGGAGAAGACCGGAAAAAGGGACATTTCTCCTGAGTGGGTTGATTAATTAACATAGATTGCCTGAATTCAGTCCAAGAAGTCTATGCCAAGGAGGAATCCTTTACTGCCTTTCCTAACTGAGCTTGGAGCAGTCCCCCAAACACATTATCTCAATAGCACAGAAGGAAATCACGAAGCCAGGTATGAAATTGGCCTTTCTGAGCAATAAAGACATACTTGATGCAGATCATCGGCCGAAGGAGAGAAATAGTGTTTATCAACTCAGGAAATGGGGATGAGGAGAACATACAATGTAAACATTATCAAAACTAAGGATAGTTGTTTTGTCTGGAAGAGGTGTTTTACATGATTTCCACAGTTATATTGTTTCCTGTTTGATGAGAGATGATTCCGAAGTGTAGGCTTATATCCAAATCCCCAATTCGCTAAGGCTTAGAAGGGGTCAGAAATGAGGTTTATTTCACAGAGGCTCCTGCTAGTTAATAAATTCTACAAAGGTTGGTTTGTTAGGGACAGCTGAATGCATTGTGGTTTTTCCTTTTAAAAAAAATCATATCACAAACATTCTTTTGACTATAAAAAACTACTGGCAGCTTTTAAAAGTCAATATTAGACACTAGATAATGCAGAAGTTGGGAATATTATTATCTGAGTTTCCTAAACTATATAAAATAGATGATAATGGAAAAGGTTTGGGCAAGACTGCATTGCATCCATTAGCTTTTTCTACATAATCAGTATGGGTTGGTATCCATTATGCTCCACATTGCAACTCAGAATAAATTACTCAGTGGCTCCCAGAAACCCACATGCTACCGCTCTTTGGAAAAGTCCATTATTCTTTGGCAAAGCATTTCAAGACTAACCCAGACGCTAAAGCTTCTTGAAATTTTGTCCTTTCACTTAACTGTATTGTCTCTGTGCCATCCAGCATCATCTGCAATCTGGCACTCTATAAAACATCTCTCCCCTATCATTTTTGGCCCTCAAAAGTACTTTCTGTGTTCTACATTTCCCATTTTATTAAACTATATAATTTCTCCTCCAGATCTCTATGGAAAGGGCTAAGTACAACAGAGCTGAGTGAGGAGATACTGAGGTTAGTCACAGAATAAGAACATAATCCAAGTTGGAAAGGACTTCAGGAGGTCTCCAGTCCAAGCTCTTGCTCAAATCAAGGTCAGGTCTGAGGTCACACCAGAATGCTCATGGCTTTATCTAGTTGTTTCTTGAAAACCTCCAAGAACAGAGCCTGCACAACCTCTCTGGTCAACCTGCTCCACTGCCTGGCTGTCATCATGACAAAAAAGACTTTCCTGATATTGAGTCTGAATCTCTCTTGTCTCTCATCCTCCCACCATGCATTGCTGTGAAGAGCCTGGCTCTTTACGTTGATAACCTCCCTGTAGGTGCTGAGGGGCTGCTGCCAGGCCCCCCTGAGGCTGCCTTTTCCCCAGGCTGTACCAGCCCCTCTTCCTCAGCCTCTCCAGCTGAGATGCTCCAGCTCCTCGTCCTCTTTGGAGCCCTGCCCTGAACTAAAGATGATTAAGCTGACTTCAGCTATAAAGCCAGAACAGATTCATCAGTACAGCCCTGCAATCAGATGAACCAGTCCTGCAAAAAATGAGTGCAGTACAGTGCCAGGCCTTTGGGACTCAAGTGAGGCTCTCTCACAGCGTTGCACCTTCTATATATAATATGTCAAGTATATGTATATGTACACGTACATGTATATGTGTACAATAAGTCAGCTCTAGAATAATTTCATGACATGAATATACTGAACGGCATATGTGAAACATTATCCTAATGAAATCACTCAACTATCACAGAACCACATTTTTCTTTAAAATGATCTTACAGTCTTTTATACAGTCACTGTTAGTCAGACATGATGAAATCCCTTTTTCACATCCATTCTTGAATCTAAGCTATCTTGCTTGCTAACAGTAACAGCAGTGTATATGTGCAAGGACATTTTTCAGTGAATACTTGAAGCAAGAGATATAAAATACAGGGTCTGTATCTCTCCTACCCTCAATACAGATTTTGAAAAGAAAAGTGAATAGAAATGTGTTTTTTATAATGCGACTTCTCCCACTCCAGTTTCACCAGTACCTTATGATGTGCTTATCAGCACACAGTATATCTCAGGCTTGGAATTATAAAAAAAGGCAAGGGGGAAAGCATTGACTAGCTGTGGAAAGAACCCAATTCAGTAACCATATCAAAAGATAATTAAGTAAAGGAGGAGTATGAATCACCAAGTCCAACGTTAAAAATGTAGCCTACATTAAAGCCAATGGCAAAATCCCTCAGAATTTCAAGATGCGAGATCTACAAGTGAGGATTCATATACAGATTAGAACCCACTCTCATAGTGGGGAGACCCCTGGAGAAGGACTACTCTAAACCAGTATGTTAGACACAGAGGCCAATTGTGATACTCAGAGCTGAAATCTGCCAGCATACTCTCACTGAATAAGTGTATGTCACTGGACTCACAACTTTACTTGCCAGCACAAGTCTGACCTCTGTCAAGAGCCTCAAGTGTGATGTCCAATTCAGTTACTGAAATACACATTAAAATCTGGCTTATATGGTTAAGAAATAACAGTCACCCATTTTTATTTTGGGATCAGTCTCCCCAGTGTCTTTAAGGGGAGACATTTTCAGTCTATTCAGTTTCAACATTCACATTAATATCTTAATCTTGCTTAATAAGCAACCCTGAGCCAGAAACTGAGAGCTTAGTACAGTTGTTCTCTACCAAATATAATATATTAAAATATAATCACATTGAAAAAAAAGTTGTTACTATTTAAATAGTCATTGAGAAGCAGTTTATCTACTGGAGGTCTTCTCTGCACACTCTTCCCTGTACTCTTCAGGTATATCATTGACCAGGACGATTCCAGGGTACTTCCATTACCTACCATCAACAGTGGCAAAACTCACTATGCACTTTAATTTTGGGACAAAGTAATGTACACTCTTTCCAGTGATATCAATAGGTCCATTCTACTCACACTGAATGAGTGTCCTTCACTCTTCCCTCCCCTGCCTCTCCCCTCCTTATCCTCCCGTGCCAGGAAAGGAAGGAATTCTCCTTTTCCTGCTCAAATATCCAATAATCATTTCAGCCATCTGCTTCAATACAAGAAACTCCTCATAGAAGCCCATCTAAATGGCAAACCGTTAGAGATTAAGATGATTTATTTTAGTTTAGTGCAGTGTCACTGGTTTAATAAAATAAAAAATAACTAAGGATTTGGGAAATACTATGGCTTACTACCTAGGTAAAAACTCACTCTCTTGCCAATACATTCTATCGCTGCTGACAGACATTAGAACATTCCTTTCATCTCCTTCCTCTTCTTGCAGTTTAACCTATCCCCTTAAGGAGTATTTGCTTTCTCTAAGATAGATTATACATTGTATGCAACATGAAAACCTTACGTACTTTCTCTACCATCTGCAAGGCTTTTCTGCCCACTTCTTTAAAAAGAATGAAATCAAAACCCTTATTAGTCTTTTCATTTTGGATAAATAAACCAGGATTACTTTTCTGTTAGAGACTAAAACAAAAGGATTACTATTTCCAGATACGGGTATCTAAATTAGAGAAGCATTTTTGAATACAATCAACCAAACATCCAAGCAGAGTGGGACCAAATGTGGAATGCAAACTGTGATAAAGAACAAATATGAAGCATACACATACAGACACAAAACACCCCCTCTATTCATGCAGAAAATATGATCTAATACAGGACTGATTTCTTTCAAATAATTCTTTCTGCATCCCAGTGTGATTCCAGGATGTGCAAATTAAGATAAATTTTATGGGTCAAATTCTTCTTACCACTACATGTGCTCAAGTCAACTGAAATTGATGACAACTGGATGCTGTGTCAGAGGGTGGAATTTGGCACAGAAAATCACAATGTAAGGAGAATATGTTATAAAAATAAAAATTACATGGTGCTTTGAATGAAGGAGGAAACAATTCTCAATGTGGCTTGGGAGAGAAAAAAACATAGAGAAGCAAAAAAAGTTGACCCAATAGCTAGTAGATTATCAGATAAGGCTCAGTTGTCAAAACAGAGCCAACTGCAAGGATGTGAATGAGAATGTTCATAATGGCTCTGGACGAACATAACCCCATTCCATAACTAACTCCAATGGAAGTAAAGCTACACCAGCTCCACGTCCTGATGCACTTAGAGCTTAAAAGAGAAGAGACTAGTTTATTACTTCTATATTCTTTGGAAATCCAAAATAGCTATCTAAGACTTCATTATTGCAGAGCTTCACGTCTAATCTCATTAAAAGAAATGGTGTGATGAAGCCTTCAGTACGAACTTCCCTCCTCTTTCTTTTTTTTTTTAATAACAGAAATGTCCCTAAAAGAAGCCTGTGTAACTTGCAAAATAGACCTAAATCAAAAACAGATTCACATATTTATGTAGATGATTTAGCAGTAATATTTCTAGCAGTGGGAGTTTGCAAATATTATCAAATCCATGTTCATGCTTTATGACAACTGACCGATGAAAACCAGAAGCTATTCTGACACACATTTTAACCCATTTTTCTGCTACTGGAATGAATATGAGCACAAATGTCTTCCTGGCTAAACTTTTGTTCATTTGAGTGAAATGTGAAGATGTGTCATGTCCTCAGCTCAGTTCCAGAACTACTCAGGATGTCATGTAGCATTTAATTTCAAGCTCCATTTAGAAAAAAGAATTAAACATCTAACCTGGAACAGCTATCTTCCCAGCTGTGGGATGATTCATTTCCATCACAAGTCCATTGTGCAGCACCTAGAAAAAAAAAAACAAAACCCAAACCACGTATGTAATAAAATAATATAATCAGTTCCTAAACTCAAGAGGAAAAAAAAGAGATAAATATTATCATGTTCTTTCACAGAAAATCTGAAAATACAGGGAGCTACAATTCAAGTAATTTGCTTAATCTGCAAAATGAAAGCCCTGATGTTTGACACTACTCTCTATTTATGCACCTAAATAAATGCTTCAGTAAGACTTTAGATGTCTAACGTATCTTTAAGCTCTAATATCCAACATCAAATATAAGAAACTGAGCTGCAAGCATGTCATGCTTTCAACCACCAAAAGACAACTGGTACCAACATGGAATGAGAATTAAAACCTTCACCCACTTTCACTTTTAATCTGCAGTATGTATTGAAGGCCTATACATAATTTATGCTCTCTAGGGTTTTCTTTTCATTGTTACTCAGTTGCTTTTGAGCTCGTGATGGATCACACTGTGAAACGCTGTCTTAGTAGCTCCTACAAACATTCAGGAAAGATGACATAATTTTGATGTTATTTCTGTTCTTTCGAGTGGGTATGCCATGCCTTGAGAGCCTTGTGTATATCTGTATGGGATGATATTCATCACAATTTCCAGTTCCTTGTTACTAACATCAAGCAGAAAACAATGTACGATACCAAAATTCTCAAATAATAGAGAAAAAGAAATTCATAAGAGCAAACTCACTGCTATTGTTAATAGAATTCTGCACCAAAGCCAATAAGTAATCTTTATCATTTCCTTACCTATTATTCTGCCATCCTTCTAACACTGTTATCTTAATGACATAATCAGAATTCTTAAAAATTATTTATTTTGTTATTGAAGTATGCTCTACAAATAAAAAGCCTCCCATTAACCAATTATTTTTATTTCCAGTGTAACAAGTCTAGAGTGCCTTGCCAAATGTATCAGCTATAGAAAAGCAAAGATGGGCTAAGACTCTTAAGTGATCATGTAATACATCTACCTATTCACCTTGCATCACAAACAACACTAGCAACCTTGACTATTAATGACAGGTGTAGGTCTAATTATTCTTGAAAATTTCCAGTTAATGAGATGACAATTTTCTTATGCAGTCTGCACCATATTCTCTACTTTTATTATTAGAAATTTTTCTCCTAATACATAATCTAAGTATCTTTGCTCTGTATTATACATCTTTATTCTTGTCTTTTCCCCAACTGGACACAGAAAACCAATCACTAGCCTCTTTATAACATTCTTTTACATACTGGAAGATTGTAATCACATCCTCCCTCAGTCTGCTCTTTTCTAGACTAAACAAAACTAATTCCTTTAACCATTCTTTCCAGGTCAAACTTTGTGAACCTTTTATCTGTGTAGAATAGGATGCTTAAGAAATTCCCATTCCTGAACAGGTGGTGTCAAAAGGTCAGGTCAGCTTTCTCTTAGCTTGTGGGGTGAGCCTATTTAGCTGACATTTAGAAATCCAGATATTTCTGATAATAGATGCTGGTGGAAGAATGTCTGTTCACTGGTCTAATTGTTTGGCGCTGTACCAAATCATTAGTTCTATTTCTCTTTCAGAAGGTTAAGGCCAATTTTGGTAGACGTTCAAGTGAGACATCCAGAATTTTTTTCCAAATGATAGAATTGGAAAATATAATTGCTTGTTTTACTCATTTTTAGAATCTTTCCAGTTATTCCCTTAATCAAACAGTATTGAAAGTTTGGCCTCCTTTCTCCGTAACTTACATTGGCATTCTTTATGCATTTAAATGATTATTTGAGACCTGAATGAAAGAAAACATGCTTATTTGAACTTGAAATCAACAGCACACTCAAGTGCATAAGTACTTCTTTAGATGGCAAATGAAGGGCTGTACCTAAAAGTGGCACCATTTGTTTAAAGAAAAACATACAGATTCTCTAGCAGCTACTCAGGGCTCCACAAAATTCATGCCTTCCTGTGTTCTGGGTCTCTAAATTCTTATTCTAATAAGGCAGACTTACATTACTTTTAAAAGATTTCCTTTTGTTAGACTCCAATTCCATCTCCCTTTTCTTTACAGAATGAACTAAGAAAAACCTGCAGTATCTTTGAGTATCACCAATCTACCATTTATTCCCTTTTAAAAGAATTGCTTAAGATGCAGTCAAGCTTCCTTTCTGTTTTCATGATAACTACGGTGTAGATTTTCCCTCTCAAACACATTATTTTCTTGAAAACACCGCAATTACCATTACTCTTATTACTCTTATTTTCTACAGTTATTAAGCCTATATTGGTATACTCAGTTCCATCTTTTCTTTTAAAGAAAGCAGCCCCCAAGCAATGAATCTGGCCAAAGACCGTTTTTTTCCCCCACATCAGCAACACTGTTTGAAAGAACTGTGTCATTTCCTGTTTCACGTGTTCCATTATTAGGATTCCCAAAAAAGAAATTGAAAAAACAACTTCACTGACTCCTCCTCACGTGCATTCTAAAAACGGTGAAGGAAACATATAAGATTACTGCATCCTAGCCTTTGGAAGAATGCAATGTTCAGGTTCATTATCATCAAAGACAAGGAAAGTCTGAGGACAAAATAAGAGACAAAACTTGAAGGCCTTCTCTTCCATTGTCTTGTACCACTCAAATGGTCATAATCCTTCTGATGTGGTAGAGTCCACTATGCCCTTTGTATTCACCTTAGCTCAGCATAAGGAACTGATGAATCAAGAGAATCATGTAAAAGATGACGGCCATCAGTAGATTCATTTTTTAATTCTTTTTTCCATATGGCTTACTTTCCAGGCTAGAAATACTCTATTATTATATTATCTGTTACCATTTGAGATTTTGTGAATCAAATTAATGTTTGGGTGGCATTTTACACCGATTGTAATGAGATCATTGTAAGGAAATCAGAAGCAGTCTTCTGTCTTTCAGTAATAACCTTTTCATGACATTTCATTTTATTCCAAATACAGTCATCTTGTTGATTAAAGAAGGAACCTCTCTTGTCTGTCTACTGGTTAATGAAATGAAAACCTGATATCACCATTTTGTAATCTTATCTCAATAACAGTACTAGCAGTGTCCTGCTGTTATTTGTGACATGTTCAAGTAGGATTTTTTTTGTCCTGTTCATACATGTTTACGTCTTTCCTCCTGACACTTAGAACTGTAAAGGAAAAGTCTCTCCTATTTGCAAGAAAGAAGAAATTACACAACATGAAACAGTAAAAAAATCTCTGCATTCTACTGAAGTAAATAGAAGACAGGGTTGCTCTGATTTGTGCCATCTGCTATAATGATTCCTGCATCAACTTTTGCTACATAAACTTTTTAAAAAAAATTTTGTGTTTTCTTGCAGACTGGATTTGAAAAACTACATAGATATCATCTATACAATGCAGAATATATGTAATCCTCTATCATTAGTTGCTAATTCTACTTTGGGATTATTTATTTTATATGCAGACAGTATCAGATTTGCCCATGTTACAAAACCAAAATACTGTTTGTTGATGGATAAAAACAACAGAAGTCACTATATTTTACATTTATTTAGCCAGTATAGGTTACTACACGACTTTATTCAAACTACAGCAAATAGAACAATTCATATGATTATGTCTTCTAACCACAGAGAATAAAATAATTTAATTAAAAAATTACTTTATTATTATTTTCCCAAATGCAAGGAAGTCCACCTAGAATCTTTAAAGCAAAGATCTTAACGTTTTACTTGTGTCATGCAAACCAAGGGTAATTTACTATATTTCATCATATATATTCTCAGTTCTTTCATCATTCCCTCTTAGCTTGTCACGAGAAAAACTATGGAGGATACTTACATCAGCTGCTATGAAGCTTACAGAAATTGAGATATAATAACTTCAATGATTAATTTTGCTCTTTTCCCTAACCTTGTTAATAACTGCAAGTTAAAAAGTGGTTAAAATTTTTATAACAGGCAGCGTTAAAAGCCCTTAGCCATCTGCTTTCACAAGGAGGATCAAATATTAACTCTAGTTATTTCTTGTATTCTCACCTTGTTCAAAACAATTATTCAACTGACACTACTTTTCTGCATTAATATTTATATTACCAGTGGGCATGTTCAGTTGAATACTGTAATTTTTCTTTCAGTATTTGAGTCTCTTTTGAGTCTCACTTAAAAGCTAAGTAACATACAAAGAAGAAAATGAGAATAAAATTAACTTCAAAAGAAATATAATTATGATATAAAAATACAATATGGCTGCAGAAACAATTTTAAATTTCATCTTCATCTAAAAGACTTGCAAGGCTGAAAATCTAGCTACAAACAGGGGTTTTATCTTTGACTGTTTGGGAGTTAAGACTCATTCTTTACAAGATCATACGGTACATGCAGTGGTGCAAGACAATTTTTCAACTTTCACAGATCCTTCAAGGAAAAAGGTGAAACTCTCATTTTTCTACAACTGTACTGTTCTTTAAGGTAGTAAGACATACAGACTATTAACGCGTATGGTGGCTTTCTTTAGGACTTATGTGTGAGTACCTATTTACCTATCTAAAAAACAGCTAGAAAAACTATCACCATGCAGGATATGGCTTCAGGATGATTTAAAGGAATCTGTTTTTTCTTGGACACTGCATAACTTGTAAGAATATCTAATGTCTGGTGATAGGTCCCTTAATTGATAAATACAATAACAATACATACACAAAAGGGTTCTTTCGATAAAAAGATTATATAGCAAAGTACCAAAAGCTGTGAAACAGAAATTAATCATGAATATTATTATTAATTAGCATTAATTTTGCTCACATCCCTCAAAAATGAATGGTTCTTACATGCTATGGAAGTAAAATACTTAACTGTATTATTGCTGCAGCAGCACAAATGGCGGGCAGGAGAATCAGAAACATTGTTTCTGCCTTTTTTCACATGGATAATGGGGTGTTTGTCCACCTAGTAAACATCTGGCAAATTCTGCAATGACCATAAGGTTCATTTCAACTGTAATGTAACTGATTATGCACGTAACCAATCACCCATGACAATGCAGTTTCTCTTTGAACTGCCATCAAGGTTTCAAATCAGTTCTAGGTCCTACCTAAGATACAATCAGCTTCCAAATCCTAATCGAAGGAGATGCTGGAATCAGAATCAGAAACATATCAAACATGCTGTCAGGCCCCCCCTCCTCCCTCCCCCCTTCCCCCGCCCCCACAAGTTTAAAAAGTTCTATTTAATGTAGAGCCATGCATTCAAAATATGCATTTGTACTGACACCACTCTCTCAGTTTCATCTAGAGTTTAGTGAAAAGGATTTTCAGGGCCACAAAGGAAATGATGTAACCATTTTCTCCATATTTTTGTAGCCACAAGATAGCTGCCTGTTGGTAATATAATTACTACTTGTGCCTCCAAACCACAAGAAAATAATAATACTGTTTTTCCTGTACATGCTGAACATAGAGCTATGGCCATAATCACCCCCTAAAGAAGTAACAGTGTGTGTTGTGAACACAATGCCATATTGGAATTGCATCCCACATCCTAAAAGCACCTCTTTCCAAATAAAAAGATGTTAACTCATTTGATATTTGCAAAGGATATTAAATGTATCCCTATCTGATGCCTGGTTCTGCTTGGTCTCGTATTTCTAGAACGGTGTTACACAGCAGAATGTTTTGCATATCAGCATGTTCCCCCTCCTCTTTTTCAATGCAATAGTCCCAGTATTTTCAATTCCTGTTGCTAATGAAAGTTGTCTTTTATCACTAATAACTTTACTATTATTCTTTCCAAACACAGCTTCTAACATATAGGGCTCACCCGGAGAAGGTAATATCATCTCTCTACTGTATGAGCCATGTAAGTATTGTTTTAGTGAATCACATCTATCTCCACTTTACCTGCACCCACCTCTCATATTTGAAGTATTTCACCATTTCACGCTGGAACAGTACATAATTTAAACAAAAGTAATGTTCTTTACAAATTATTGAATGAGTGAAATCTGGGGGTTTTTGTTTCTCGTTGCTTAATTTACCTCTTTACTCCCAGTCACTTATTCTGACACACTAAATGCTGTGAGTATTAGCACTACATCTGTGATACTAAATGAATACAACAAAAGAAAACCACAGTTCACTGGAATGTCCTTATGCTCCATTTCTGCTTTCTGCTAGGCCTGTGTCTTACAGATTGTTTGCTCTGGTGAACTTTTTCTTTTCTTTGTGGGTGTGAGGTGATGGCTTTGACAAAGTCCTTCTTATGCCACAGCTTCACAGCTTTTTACACACATGCTGTAGACAAAATTACTTTTTATTGACATTCCTAGGGATGGGGTTTTGATGTCTGAAGAATATATCTTTGGTTCAAAAAAGTCCTGATCCACATAACCACATTCAAATACTTCTTGCTTTTCTACTTGCCTGCTGTGTCTCTTGTTCTACTACAGAACACCTCAACTGGATTCCCTGTTGATTCTTAGGATTTAATTACCTTACTTTTTGTTTAGTATCTTTTGCCCAAAGAGTTTTTACATTTCTCCAGTCTAATAGTGGTTCTATAAACTATTGGCTAGCTATTGGCTCTTCAGTATTGAATTTAAGTTTTACAGTGGCCATGACTTTAAACCCAAAAGGCCTGCTCTGATACAGGACTTCAAAGCTTCTTACCTGCATTCCTGTAGGTCACTTAAGTTGAGAATTGCCATTCTGTTTGCGTGCTCTAGAACTAAATGTTTCAAAAAGGCAGTCACTCAGAGTGATGAGAAATTGCTTCCCTTACGCTCTATCCCACTGTGACATTTGACCAGCTGAAGGTAGTTGAAGTCACCCATTATTACTACCTCATTAGGCTTCGTTGATTCTTTGATCTCCTTCAACGTTTTGGACTCAATATCCGTTTCCTGATCAGAAGGCTCAACAGTATAGCCCTAATACTGCTCCCCCAGCTCTATGACCTAATCTGTCCTTCCTGTTCAGTTTATAGCCAGGTATTACACTCTCCTATTGATTTTTGTCATTCCAACATTCTTCTGTAATGGTTACTATGTCAAGATCCTCCTTCTTTGCCAAGAATTTCAAGTCACCTATTTTTTCTTTTACACATCTCATGTTGGTATACAGATATGTATAGGTTTTGTATGCATTTGGGGAAGCAGGGAGTTGGCCATGTCATTTTTTATTTAACTCTTAAGTTTGACACTGTATTAGTTTTCCAGAATTTCTCAGTTGTCCCTCCTTCAGTTGTGCTGGACATTTCATTCTTGTCCCTTACACCTTTTGTATGACTGACATCATTAGCAGATGTCTTTAAACAGTGTGAACCCTCATTTGTCAGCTTTTCCTCAACTCCTGTATGAGTAACCACACTCATTAATTTCCTACACCAGCAATCTGTTTTTATTACGGTTCTAGACAACCCCTTCCACAGAGGTTCTTCCTCCTCCAAGCTCTGTGTATCCCAATGGAAATCCTACTTCTTGTCATCCATTAACCGAAATAGCAAAAATCTTAAATTATGAAACCTGCACATTGGACTAAAAGCAGTTCAGCAGTGAGCATAAAGATGATGAAACTTCACCAGCTTTCTTGGATGAGTTTCCAGGATTCTTTTAGTGGTTCATAATACTGGCAATGAATATATCCACCACAGTGAGCTCCTCTCAGGCACCCTAGGAACGTCTGTTCTTCAAGTTCTGGCCTCACCCTCTTCCGCTCTGAGAATCTACTCAGCAAATTGTTTCTGTGGCCAACATGAACCAGGCAATTAATGTTTTTAGTAATTCAATTTCCTAAATAATCTTTCAAATTCAATAATGGAAGTAAGATATGACCCTGATACTCAGAGTAGTTCTCATATTAATGTTTTTCTTCCCTTAGCACCTACTGCTACAAAATAAAAAAGTCCTTACTGCTAAATCAGCCACAGTATAATGCACAAAAGAAAGAGACATTAAATAATCAAAAAAAATTAAACAATGAAAACCATTTGTGACAGAGCAGAAACACCTTTTCCATTGTCTAATCATCAAACACATACTTATTCTTGAGAAAAAGTACTAAATTCAATTTATACCTCACAGTCTAGGTAAATATGAGACAGCTGCTAAATACGTCTATATAAATCTCAAATGTTTTCATCAGATGTATTGGAAAGTAATGAGAGTAAAAGAAGGTACTTTTATTCTAATAGCAGACCATATTCCAGTAAAGAATCAGTTTTTTAACTCTTGTGGAGAAGCAAGTATTTCAGAAGGGTTTATTAGCATAATTAATATTTATAATGAATAGCAAGGAGATTAAGAGAACAAAGCTTTATAACTCAGGCCAAAATATTAAAAAGTGCAAGGACAGAAGTCTGTAATTAACTGCATAAATTCTCTGATTTTCAAGGTTCCAGACCTGACCCTGACTTCAGGGGGCTTTCTGGGTGCTCAAAAATCAGGCCCCTTCCCTCAGGTGCCCAAGCATAGCTCCCTGATGACCTCCTGCACCATCAGTCTGGAAACGTGGCAGAGGAGAGAATCTGTCCATATTGGTTAAAAAAAATACATATACTTTTCAGATGTGGATTTTTTCCTGAGAACTGAAATGTTGATTGTAAAACCACATTTTTGGTGGGTTTGAATGTGTAAATACTAAATTCACAGAAATATTTAAGCAAAGATGGTTGGCTGTACAGCTATTTGGATATGAGACCTGGCTCATCGTGATAGCAAGACGGGGTGTGCCTGTATTCAAAGCACTGGCTCTGGGATCAAAGAGCCTGCCTTCAGCTGCAGCATACCTTTCATGTATAATACTGGTAACTCCACGCTGATCACCTGGAAGGTGCTATAGAAACATTGATTTTATTACTGCAACAGACTGAAATAGAAAGCTGGTTTTGCTTCTTTCCGTCAGAATTTCAGTCAGTTTTGCTTCTTTCAGTCAGAATTGCCAGTAATGTACTGCTAGCAATGGTGTTGCAAACCACTGGTTTTTGATAATATTTTTCCTACTTTTGATTATTACAAATACTATATTCAGCATTTAAATATTATGTTTGCAGTTTCTCTGATCAAAAAGCATGGACAAACCTAACTACAAATAATTTTAAAATATGCAATTGAATGTAAAAATGAAGGTAAGCACCCTGGATTGTACAAGGGTTATATTATTTTGGTGTCAAGAATGTCATGTGAAAGGCTTTCATTTTATTTTATTTCATTGCAACTTATCTCTCACGTTAAACAACAACAAAGTAAGTTTCCAGATGTCTTCCTTTGTGGAAACTGACTTGTAAATGCAGATGGATGTAACTGTATTCCTACAGTGGTACTAACTTAGGACCACCCTGCCTTCAAGCACCGTGTACCATAAGTGGGAGACTGGTAGCGAGAAAATACTGACCACCTTTCCACTGCCACTGTTTTCACATCAGTTCTGTAGATATTTCATACATTCATTATATTCAGGGATCATATCCAGACTCACCTACAGAGCTGGCGATGATGAAGAGAAAATTCTGATGGTTTCTGTGGGCCTTTGTACAACTGAGATTTTTTAGAAGTACCTTTTTGCCACGTGGTATAGGACTAAGTCACACACAGTCGCAACTAGCAATCAAAATGTGCAATCTTTGACAATATTGGATATTAAGAACGCTTCTAATAATTCTGTTATAGAAATCATGTGTTTTCTCAGACAGGCATGCATGCTATGGCAAGAATACATTTATGGAAGGAAAAGAAATCTCAATAGTCAGGAAGCCTCAAATATTCACAGACTTACTGCTGAGCTAATAGTAAGCAAAGGAACCATTAACAACAGCATTGTACCTTCATGCTAATATATCACTTAGTTTCTGACGGTCCTTGGGGACCTCACTTGTTTCTCCCAGTACAAAGTACATAATCAGTATAGGTTTTCCAATCTTGCATGCCACACTGAGTTCCCAAGAGCCTTCTTTTAAGTACTCCGTCCATCTTTCACCTGCCATGTAAATGTTGTCGTTTATTTATACAGCATTCATTGTTTTGTTAGAGCTAGTCTGTCAGCTCAGAGTACTCACCCCTTCCCAGGACTGCAAAACTTGCTCATCCACAGAGGAATGCCACTTAACACTGGCACCTGCTTAGTATTGTAAAGTACATCTAGATGGGAGCATCTCCCTGCAGACCCTCAGCCTGCTGCAGGCAGAGATTCACTGCATCTCTCCTCATAAGCAGTTTATTCCTGCATATTCTTGCACCGACCTTTGTAGCCCTTTAGAAAAGGAACTGTCACTGTGGTTTGAACTACAGCATTTTGACTTAAGTCAAAGGAGCATTGTGGAGAAACACAGGCAGACTACCCTGGTAAACAGTAGACATGCTGTTCAGTTTGAGTGTTGGGTTCTCCTTCCTCAGTGCTTTATGTCCTGGGCAGTCAAAGGAACTTTCATCAACAGAAACTCCAGCACACGGAGATCTTTCCTGATTTATACTCTACCCCATTAAGACTGGCCTTTGTAACAAAAGAATTTAGGATCGACAACTCCTAACCGTGTGTACACCAAGGAACTGGGATTCAAGAGTGCTACTTGAAAGACGTGGAGAAGCGTACTGAGGTGGAAAATAATTTCCCACTTTGTATCAGTAGCTTCCACTACTTTCTAGCAGTTCACTACTTAACAATTTTTATCCACTTGTCCATTATTAACATTTAATTTCATGAGTTTTATTACCCAACCATAAAATTTCTCTCCAAGTTGCAGTAAAGCAAAAAGAAACTGAAGCCAGGCAGGTATTTCAGAGCTATCAGTGTACACATGAAAGACCTGATTTCTTTCAGAAACTATCCTTGTTAAAAAAAGCAAACCATAGTTTTGAAAATACTACATTTCACAGTTACCTAGTCAATAATGTGCCTTAGTTGCTCTGTGAGAATTTAATGTAAAAAGCAATTAGTATTTGCCTACTATACATAACTGTAAGCAAAATCAATACAGGTTTTTAAACACAATGCTTCCTATGAACTTTGCAGTGCTTCCAGACTTTCTTGCTTTGAAGTTAATTATCCCATGCCATTAACCTTAACAATGAAAATACTGGACTTAAATTTATAAAACACCACAGAAATATCACAGTTTTGAGTGCTAATGTACAGAGTTAACAATAGCCTGCAATAATGCCACTGGCTATTATACTACAGATTTTACTGATGTTCCCATAAAGAAATCTCATTCGGCTGGAAAATATACATCAACTACTTAATGGAAACGAATCTTAGGAAAGCACTGTTCATTTCCTTAAGCCACAGGAATGTTAGAAGATTAGAAAGTTCTAGACATACTGCTAAAAACACAGAGAATCCGATAAAGCATTGAATTTGCATTTCTGCACTGATCTGCCCCATTATGTTCACATTTGTGGTCAGACCTGGCATATAAGAAGCCTGAACTTTGTTTTGCTCTGTCAGGTTCCCAGTGAGGACGCCTCAGAAAGCAGGCACCAGGGCTAAGCCTCAACAAACTCAAAGATCAGCAATTCCATGTAGAATTACCAAGAACATTATCCCTGAAAACTCATGTTCAGGCAACTACATGCTGAATATAAGCCCTATCAGTCCCTTATGACAGGCCTTCTTCATCTCTGTTCCCAGCACAATCGTTATCAGAAATCTGTAGAGTTCACAGTGTCTCTATAGAGACAGAAATTCTCACATGCTTTCCAGAAAAACAGCTTCATACCTTTTACAGATCAGTTGTTTAGAGCACATAGTTGCTGAAACAAGTTGTTATAGAAGCTATGAGGGACCAAGGAAGGTTAAAAAAAGGGAAATACTAAGGACAAATTTTTCCACTTAAAATCTTACACCAGTTTGCATGAACAAAGGCGTTAGATAGTTCACCTGTGTAAATTGGTATCTTCAAATGTTCTAACCTATTTTGGAAGTTACACCTCAACAGTGGTACCTGTTATGTACTATTACATAAGTTAATACAAGGATCTGATAGCATTAAAATCAGAATTGACAGTAATCGCTCATGACAGAATAGTACTTTTTCCAAATATTTAAATCTAAGCAGATGTTCAATGTAACTGGAGACGCAATTTGTACATGTCTACATACTGAACCATTTCAGGGCCTTCATAACACCATCAGTTTGCAACACTTCACTGTATCTGAGTTTATTTGAAGCAGGTTGCACAGCGATTAACATTTGCCAGAAGAAATCTCTCATGTCAAGCCATAAGCACTACTCTGAATATTCACTTTCTATAAGACATTTCATTCTAACTAGTGCTATTTAAGCAGACAATTAGAATGAAGGGGAATCAAACTATACAAAATGTACAGAGGTGACATCTAATAAAATAAAAAAAATATTTTAAAAAAAAGGAAATGTTTTAGGTTTACAGCTGTTTCGTGAGACTAGATCCAATCTGGGTTAAATTTAAGTATAACACAAATGCATCAAAATTTAATGTTTTGAGCCTTCTAATTAAAATGTTACTTTTCAGAAGGCAGAAAGATTTTTCAGTGATGAGATCCACCTCCAGTATCTAGTTTCAGTGATTATGTAAAAGCCCAATATCATAGTATTTCCTGTGAGGATCAGGTCATGTCAGAGACCTACTAGAAATCCATTCCCATAAAAGCTTTAGCTTAATTTCCACATAAATAGATACAAATCGGCTTCAGTTAGACAGGCTTTTCTTTTTTCTTCAGAACTGAATCTGTGTACCCGCAAATGTTTTCTCACTCATTCAATACCACTAGTTAAGATAAACACAGAAAGAAAAAAATGATTCCAACATTTCTCCAACCTTTACTTCAATCTTGTATCAGAAGACATATTCTTTTGGAAGAGCTAAAAAGTTCTGCCTTTATGTTCATGTATTCCTTAGTCTCCTGAAGATACTACAGCTGACAGTATTCGACTGAAACCTGCTTTTTGAAAGATGACTACTGTTCACTGAACTCAGCCCATCTTCCAGTTACAGGAAACCAGAAATGATCCACACATAGTTGCTACATAAAATTAATTTACATTTACTACTGATACAGGCTGCAATGGAATATGTGATCTGGTGAGTTAGTAAAGACAGTCAAAGAAAGGATTTCTCATTGAAAAATGAGCTCACATTATGGGACTTCTTGCTCTGCCATGCATGTGTGGGATGATTTTGGAAATTAACCTTATGAGCCACATTTGCCTCAGCTACCATTAGACCCTTGACTGAGGGTTGCGAGATGGTAACCAAAGTGCCCTCATTATAGTCAGCAGAGATAAAGACACTTCCAGAGAGTGATTATGACTCTGATATTTGACTATGATTATCATTACTATGATTATGATTCTACTCTATTAACCATGGAGTAGTCTTACAATAAGAATGCAGCTACCTCTAAAATCTGACTTAAATGCTTATTTTTAACAGAGATGTATTCAGGACTCTGTACATCAGTTCCTCATCTGCAAAATGTGGGAAATAATATTTCCACAATTTTTCAGAAGAATAAAAGGTACATGGGACACTGAAAGATACAGAAGGGACGTGGTGTTGGGCTAATTTCAGAGCAGTGTACATAAGTCATTTGCCTTCTGATTTACAGCAGTAGAGGTGAGACAGGCTGTCAAAATGAATTTGCACTATATAATAAAATCCTCAGCACTGCTGAAATTCACTGTCACTGCTTCCATATATCCATTGACACAGATGTTCCTTATCAGTTCTTTCCTTTTTACCAATAACAAAATATTAAAAGGCTTAGAGTCAATACTCTTTGGGTTGAAGGAAAAAGCAGTGATGCATGCAGAAAATGTGACCTGAATAAGTGGTAAGTGTATAAGGTATAAAAGGACAGCTCAGATCTGTGTATAATCTAGTTTTCCCTTTCAGCACTGACAAGTGCTCCATCTTTAGTCAAACCTCTTTGCTTACAGGCAGTTGACAGTTAGGGCCTGCCTGCATTCTCCCTTAATCCATCAACACATACGTGAAAAGATACTCCATCTCCAGAACTAATCTGGAGTTTTTTCAAGTAGGGTTCATGGAGACAGTTTACCTATTTATCTTGCATAAACACATCACTCAAGAAGACAACATCAAAGACAGCAGAGCTGTCATAACTCTGACGCTTGCTTTTTTGTTATTATAATTGCTCAGATATTCAAGGCAATGAAGTCTTTGCTGAACTTCATGAAGGTAAACCATGCTAAGCTGGGACAATTTTCCAATTTAAGGAACATGGTACCCCCCCCAAAAAAATTTAAAAGTTTCACGTATGTAACTGATACTCAAACATAGCTACAAGATACTTAGCTTATATTTATTTTGTGTTTGATTACTAAATTGTAGGTGCCTAGTTTTGATTGCAGTTTATTATGGGAGAAAAGCAAATGAGGTAGGAATCCAATCTGCTCTCTCTGAGGTAGCTCCACAATGTGGACCAAAGCATGGTAAATGGAGACTTGCTTCAAAAGCTCTAAAATGCTAAAGTAAATGCACCTGTGGCTGCCTAAAGGTTCACTGTAATTAAGTAGGAATAATTTTACAAAGAGAAGTATGTGACTGGGGACCTGGACAAGGAGCTGTGTAATGTAACCTGGGGTTGTATGTTGATTAGCTCGAAAGACAACAGATCCTGCTTCCACTGACGCAAACAGGAGTCAGAGCAAAACCCAAAACATGCTGGGCTACTGTTGTTCAGTCAGTTATGTGTTTTAGCCTGTTAATGATGAATCCCAGATGGACATTCATAGTTGTCTCTTGGAAAACTGGAGTAGTAAATACGTTTTGTTCATTATCATTCATCTATTTAGGTATAAGTTCTAAGTGACAGGCTAAAGACATCCTTCAGGCATTTAGAATGTTTTTCTTTCTACTGCTAGGCTAGTGAAGTTAGACTAACGTGATTCTGTCATTGAAGTTAGCTGCCTGAATCTTTCTCCTGAAGTACTCATACTTTTCTGTTTGTAAAAAGCTGTCAGAGTTTGAAACTAGTATTAAGTTCAGAAACAAGTGATCTTTCAAATTCCAATTAAAATAACATACTTGAAAACATTTTAGTGCTTTAAAATCAGCTATTTCATCCTAGAAAATATGTGTAATGACAGAATTATTTGAGACTGCAAATAGAGAACACAGAAAACCCTCAAGAACCTCATCTTAGTCCAGTTCTTGTTCTCACGGCACATTTCTAAGAGGAACCAATCCAAAGGCAAAAAAAGCTTTCGTCTTTTCATACCAGCAGAAATGGTACAGTTTTATTTTTCAGATTTACAAAACAGTATTGGTTTTGGTGGATTATGATCCAGAAAAATGTTATTGAAATTAGATGTTTATATAGTAAAAAAGACAACACACAATATTTTATCAACCTCATATTACTGTGCAGTAGCGAGAGGTCTTTAGAAGTGTATTTTTCTTCTTTTGCTAATTAATGCCAAGATTTTTAAATTAATTTGAGAACATGAAAACCATATGTTAAAATTTGATGGTTGTGATCAAATAACAATAGAGATCTGTTAGTTCTCCCTTTAACTTTGTAAATATGTGTTAAAAATTGTTCTCAAAATGGTCACAAGGATTAACAAAACACTCTAACATATGCAAAGACAGAATTCTAGAAATCAGCAATTAAAATTACTATTAATAGTGTTATCAAGGAAGAAAAGGAATACAAACAAAGGACTTCAGCTATATCTCAAAAATTCAATAGCATAATTCACATTTATTAATTAAAAAAGAGTTCCAATCAAAAATTTAAACCAAATTCTCTATCCCTATTAGCTTTAACTTCCATTTATTGTGACACCAAATGGAAGCTTCAGAATTTGATCTTCTATGTTTAACATTTCTCTTAATCTTTGAGTATCACTAGAGAAACTCTAAATGCTTCACAATCCTATCTTCTGCTTCTTTGCACTGACATCTCAGAGTAAGAATTTTTTTTAGTTTTACTTGATGATGATGGAAGAATCTTCCTTGTAACTTTCACTATAGATCTGACAGCAGCTATAGCATTAGGGGTCTGGTCCTCATGGCATGAAGGCCACAGCTAAACTTTTTAGTAGAGCCACAGCTTCATTTTAAACTCTGGTCATAATGAAAGACAAACATGAGTGTTTTCTCATCAAGATGTGTTGGCAATCTGAGTGGAAGAGTTCAACTCCATCATGTTTAAATATATTTGTTGATTAATGGGTTCTAGCAGACACAAATTGTTTCTGGAATGCTCTTAAAAATTTCTTGAGACTTTTATAACTTAATTGTGACTTGTATGCAAAGTTTCAGATATGTAGTTTTATGTACAATGTATTTTAAAGTTGCACTTAAGCCTTGAAAAGGGATTAGTAGAGCCATCATTGTGAGAAAAATTGTAGCTGTTCTCTCAGCAACCTGAGGAGTCAAAAAAATGTCTGTGTTGTTCTGCAGTACTGAAATTATGAGGTTGACTGCCAGTGGTGGCACTCTCTGAGGGACAGAATGAGGATCTAGAGGAAGGGCAGACGTCTCCATGACTCCTGCTTGCTAATGCCTGCTGGTAGTTAGTTTTATGCACTGGCATGATAAGGTCATGAAGAAAGTCTGTGGTTGAAGAAAGTCTGTGGTTGTTCCAGAAATGTATTCATCTTAGAGAAGTCTTCAATGACATAAAACAGAAAAAAAAAAATCTGAAATAACTTGGGCAATATGCAATGAATACATTATTTCTAAAAATGGTGGCATTTAAGTATTCTATAAGAAAGAGCCCAAAATCAAGACTTTTCTTGCCCTAGATCAGTTTAACTAAAATGAGTGCTTATCAAATCACACTGCTGTGCCTATTTGCTTCTCTACTTAAGCTAATTTCACTATGGAGAAAGAAAATCCTAATGTAATTTTTGAAGCTCCATGAATAGAGAATGTACATACATGCTTTTTAACACTTTCCATTGCCATACACACATGTATAGCACACACACACAATTTGCCTGTAATTCAGCTTGTTTAGGAAGGACAGTACTTGTGCTAATGTAGCCTAATTAGTAACAGCCAGAGTTAACTCTGCTATTGTAATTCTATGAATTCTTGCAAGGTTCTTTAAAGCACTGAGGAGAGGTTTGAATGGGGGGACTAGGAAAGGAGTAAAAAATGAAGCAGGCACATGGTTTTCATTTGGGGGGAGGGAGTCTGTTACGAAATTTACTTGACTGCTGCAGGCAATATTGGAGGATTAAATGGAAACTGGCTGAACCTTAGCTTCCAGTTTATAAAGAGCATTCACTCTATAAAGTTTCCTTATAGCACCTTTTTACATAATGAGCTTTAACTAAATTCTGTCAGCACGGAAAGTGGTTCATATGGTTTAAGATGTGTCTTACTTCAGGAATTCAGAAGCTTTTCCTTTCAAAGGCAGAGAAGCAGATTTAAAGGAGGGCTTGAGTCTTGGAAGTGGTGGAAGATGTTGTACCTTTCCCATGTCTCATGCTTTCAACTACAGACTTGAACAATTCTATGCCAGGATGTTGATCTTGTCAGCTGCAATTGTCTTTCACCTGATTATTCATATGCCCATAACCCTCAGCCCCTTCAGAAAGTGCCAATTTTTCCAGTAGTACAATAACTGATAAGAAAAGTAGGAGGGACAGATATATAACCTGATGTCATTTATATTTAAGTTTCTTAATTTTCAATTTGTTTTCTTTATTTCTGTTCTGGGCTCAGAACAATTTTACCTATAGTGGTCTTTTCTGAAATCTACTTGACTCATCAAGTTGCCTGCCTCTCCTTTTCCTTCCTCTTTTTCAACCGTAAGAATTTCCAGCAGGCTCAATCTTGCATAAGTACCACTGGATGTTATGACAAAAAGAACACAAGAACATCCAGCATCAAGATTTATAGTGTCAACCCCCCGCCCTCTTGTTGTTGTTGTTGTTTTGAGCTAAATTCAACTCCTAATTATTATAGACAACAATGATAAATGATATTTTGTACAGTTGTGCATAGAGAAATACTGGAGTATGTTGTTTCAGGCATTGTGCAGCTGCAAAACCTCTGTTGCCATTCTAAGTAGACACAAAAGCTTAAGAGACTTAATCATTCAAACACTTCTAAGAACGTAAGTAGCTTTATCAGTGCACAATGTTCCTGGGAACTCGAAGTAGTTATGCTATTCACATGTGCAACTTGAACTGAGCTTGTATTTCCAGAACACAAATTTTAAAAACAGTAGAATTAAATTCTATCTTTTTCTAACCACGAATTGTGGAGATTCTGAAGTCTTCTAGACGTAAAGGGGTGTTTTTAACAATGTTATTCTATCCTTTTTCAAACCATATTTCAAGCCACAAGGACAAAAAGAATGAATTCTGGGGTCAAATAAAGTGTTTGTTTCAATTGGAAACTAAGAACTGATATTCATGTTCTGATAAAGTATAAATGAACTTACTCTCAAAATATTACTTGGAGACAAAACATCAAAAATGTTCTACACTGTCCGATTCGAAATGGCTGCAAAGAAATACTGTGCTTAATTCTTCTTTTTCAGATTAATCTATTTAAAGATTTACCAAACAGTTCAGGTTGAAAAATACCATCATCTGGCAAATCAGCTATTCATTTGAACTCTTCAAAGGACTCTCCTTGTATGTACTATTCAAATGAAAACACTGAAATACTTTGTAAAGATTAGGTACTTAATGTCATTTGATTAACAAATCTATGAATGTCTTTACAAAAGTAAGGAAAAGCTATGATAAGGTAAAATACAGACAAATGTGTAATGCTAAATTTGATTCATATTTAATCAATACAGAAGACAGAATGCAGCAGAAATTAAAACTATTTGGACAAAAGGGTTGCAACAATGCAAACAGGTGATAGTGAAAATGGAATCAGCCAAAGAACGTTATGATGACACATGTATTCTTCTTTTGTTTGTTTGTAATTCTGCAGCCAGAATTATCTCCTTGAACTCCATCACAATTAACAAAGTTTCTGGCATACTAACTCAGCAAAGGGGGAAAGAATCAATTTTACAAGTGTAATATAAAATGTGATATTTATATTGTTTTCCGGTAGTAATCAGCACTGTCTGATGTGCAAGTAATTTGTTGAATGCCAAAGACACTCATGTCTGGCTAACAGTTGTTGGCTGATTTTGCTGAAAGCTGTGTGTCAGAACAGGAATCTGTTTGCGGTAAAATTGTTCGTGCAGGAAGGTAGGCAGCCTGCTTCCACATACCACACTAATGATGCCTCTTCACAGCAACCACATTTTCCATTTTGGACCCCTGCTCTAAGAAGTCCTAACATCTCCACTAAGGGAACATAGGGGGAAGAGGGTATATCCCCTCCTCAAAGTCTCAGTTCCCAAATTCATGAATTAACCAAGATGAAAACAAGATGAAAATCACTCAGCTAAACTAGTAATTGTTTATTTTACGCAAACTAATAACTGTACTTTGTCTTTCTTGCCCAAAGTTCTCAATATCCTTTGCATTAGATAAACAAGCCTCAGATAATATAAGTATTACTTTTTCCAAATATTTCTAATGGGTTATGAAAGAGAAGAATGAGCTGCCATGTGTGCTGCTTTATAGAAACCTTGGGAAAGAGCTATGGCACTAGCTGAATCACAGCTGCTGCCCGGCAGCCCTTTAACTGGGGTGGTGGGTCAGCATGCAGGATGGAAAAACATGGCAAAGATGAGCCTGACCTCTTCCCAGCTCAACTCCAGGCATCGAACTTGAAAGAGGAGAAGTACCAGTCACAAACCCACTAATCCTCTTCTCTTCTCCTTTCCTCTGATGCCCAACCTGGAACAGTCATGAAGGGAACACTAATACAATCATCCTGGTAGGGGACCTGCTTCATACCCTGCAAGAATGCCCCTGGAGTGTATTGCAATCCAGCCCTCACCTCCATGCCAGAGGCCACACAGGAACTGTGTGGCACAAGCTGGGAACAACCACAGGCTTCCCAGTACAGAGACCTAACTCTTGATCATAAGACTATCCTTTCTTCTTCCCTAATCCTTTATTTTATTTTCAGTAACGTGATAGAGTCTAATCTACCTCATAACCCCATTAGTGCTGCATGCCAGTCCTTTGCCCATCTGCAGCACACTGCCCTGCAGTCCTGAAACCACTTCAGATGGCACTTTTTCAAGCCACGCTAATCAAAATGAAATATCTCTCAATTAATTATCTCTCTACAACCTGCATTCCAATCCCACTCCATAATTGACAATTACTTGCCCATTCTTCCTCACAAAGCCTGGAGTAAATTGGATAATTTTAGCATTTGTTTTATTTTGACTGTTCCTAAATTTAACGTGGGAAACTCTTTGCACCCACCCCCCCTTCCTGTTTTGGTAAAACAAGTTAGTTAGAACCCATGTCTTACAATTAAATTTTCAACAACACGTTGGGAAGGTCATTGCCTCAGTTGTTTATTGATCTCATTATTACAAAAAGCATGCGGTTATGGCTATGTCTGTCCCTTCATCATACTTTTTCTCATGATTTTAAAACGTACTAAACAATGTATTCAAAATATCATATTTAATGTAAAAACTATATATTAAGGCCTCCTCTCCAATTTCTTCCAGACCAACGTGTTGCAAAGTATTTCCCAGTTCATATTAAACACACATGAGAACATTTGCACTTATGATTAGGAATCAGCTCTTGACCTTCTAAACTTGTATTGTTCCCCGATGAATGCTCTGGTTCTAATTCCCCAGAAGGCCATGACCTGCTGTGTATCCAAGGTCAATTAAAATGAAGTCCTTAAAGCTTTTTCATATGAATTCTAACATGTTTTCTAAGAATTATAGGCTCAGATTTAACCCTCTGCTGTATAAGATTTTTCCAATATGAGTTTCTGGTTATTCTGAGCAGCTGAGTGTGCTGCATTTTCTATCATTCATTCCCTGCACAAAACAGCCCTTCTGACTTATCACCTTCCCCTTCATCACTCTCTCTTGGAATCACAAGAATGAGAAGTGTTAGAAATCTGGTCAGCCATCAAGGCCATTCACTTACTTAGGCCCGCCTGTTTCTTACAGCACTGTTCATGCTAACGTTTTCAAGTCTCATTTCAATCTCCTATGGTTTCGTTCACAGGGTAATGGGTAATATTCAACAGCTCTTCTCTTGGTATTCAATCTACATTCTCCCTTTCAAAAGCTACTGTCATCACCCGCAACTTGACCATCTCCCATCTCACTTAACACTGTTTTGCTTCTACTGTGTAATGTTCCTATTCACACAACCCAAGATGACAAATAATGCAGGAGAAAGTAAGACACAAAAAAAAAGGCAAATTATGGAAAAAAAAAAAAGACAAATAAGGCAAGGCACTAGAGAGCCTCTAGCTGGGTGACTTCAGATGATATCAAGGGAGGGGAGAAATCCCCCACAACCAGAATTCAGAATTCAGACCAGAATCAGCAAACACGGCCAAGAGTTGACTGCCAGAACTGACATAAATGACCCAGCTGGGAAATGCACAGGTGATTAGAAAGGAAAATAGTCAGAGGACTGTGGGAATAGGCTGTGAGTCTTGAAGAGAGGCAGCTGGAGCTGAGAGCTGCAGAAAGAGGGTATGTAAGGTAGAGCTAGCAGACAGCAGTGAAGAGGCGATAGCTTGGACGATTCCTGTCAAATAGCAGGACTGTGGCATGATAAAAAGTCTCCACTGAGCACACAGGTGGAACAGTCAGCCAGGTGAAGCTCAACTGGAAATGCTATCGATCTCATTTGACAAACTATGGGACTCAAACAAAAGAGATTTCTGTTATCCTAGTGAGATTCAAAGGCAGAAACACTGCCTTAGATTATAACACCCTCTTAGAATAACAACGAAGAACATGGAACAGTAATTATTACATGCAGCAGGATTTGGAAAGAGAGGCAGTATCTTTTATTAGCTCAACTGATATAGCTAGAAAAAACAGACAAGCTCACAAGCACGCAAGGCCTTTTTTCAGATTTTAATTATTAAATCTTATAATTGGTTTATAAATATGTTAGTACAACATTCTTTCCAGTGTTACATCTATTATTTAAAAGAAGGCTCCTAGCTTGATAGAAGTGTTATTTGACTTATTGTCTTTGTAGATTTACATTGTGGCATCACAGAAGGTGACCAGAAAGTGCCAAATATTTCAATGCGGTTAAAACTTAACCCACTGGCCTGACATATTTTTAAACTAAGTTTTCTATTTGTATATGGATTTTTCAGCTCACTTGGAGATTTTCAAAAAACATCTTTTGAGGGGCTAACTAATCATCCAGAAAAGCAGCCAGAATAGCTTTTCACAAAGTAAAATCAAGAGAATAAAGAAGATGAGCAAGAACACTATATATTTATCAGTGTACTGTGTTTTACTTGTAGTGCACTTAAGTACCAGGGATTTAATAAGCTAGTACTTTAAAAAGGTAGTACATTAAGTACTAGGATTTATGAGCTTTTTTAATCTGTAAATTAATAACACGGGAGTAAGGAGAATCTTACTGTGCTATCACACTGCAAGTTTGTTACAAGTCAGGCTGGCAATAACACTCCTGATATTCAGGAATGTCTGTACATACTCAGCTGGCATGCAGGTGGCTAATAAAACAGAAATAGAAATTTGACGGTTAGGCATAAAGTTACCAGATGTTTCTAGGGAATAATCAGAGAAGAAAGAAGAGAGATGCACTGATATACGTAAAAAGAAACACCTATCATCTTTGCTTCCCTGGTATTTCGAAAGTTTACATGGTAAGAAGAATTCCTCTTTACATTTGAAAAACAAGCAGGACGCTAATTGCAGCATATTGTATACAATTTTAGGGAAAAGAACGTAGGAGACCCTTATAAAACATATAAAAAAGTAACTGTAGAACTGCAGCACTATAAGGCAAGTAATTGTAAAGATGGGCAGTTGAGATGGAGGGAAGTTCATGGTTCGGTTTGAAATGTACTGAGTAATGAAGACTTCAGTTGCTTTAGATATTCAGCCATGGTAAGCACAAGACCAGTAGTGATTAATTCAAGTTTTCTTGGTAAATTGGAAATAAAGTTTAATAAAACCCAGGGTTGAAATCTGATCTCATTTATACTCACACAGCACTAGAATAACCCACCTGACATTATCTCTGAACTTACCCTAGACTAGTAAAAATCTACAGCTCCATGTTCCTAAGTCCCAAAAATCTGCCCCAAGTACAATTTGAAAGAGCATAAAGTTTTTGTGCAGTAGCTTCACCAAGATCTTTATAGTTAATAACGATGGTCCCCCAAGCACTTCTGTTGTTTCAATAACCCTGCCTTTATCAGTCTCATCAAAGCTGCTGTCCAGCATGAGGTTGCTAGCAACTATAATGAAGTGATGATGCTGTAGATTTCCTTATAGCTAAAGAATTTCCACTGTTAGGCAGGTGACTGCAATTTCCATCACATCAGGACAATTACTTTTAAGAACGGAAGGAACCTTCGCCCTCCCTCCTTTTCCTCTGCCCCTCCCAGCTTAGGTTGCACATCACGATCCACAAACTTTCAGAGAATACTTTGCTTGTGATTCTCAACATAACCAGTACTACAGGAAATTGAACTGCAAGACAGAAAGGTATTTTTTAAAAGAAACTCTCTTTGCAAACCTAAGCCTGGGAAACAGATTATGGAAAATACTGTGAATAAGCTCTTGATTTTACCTTTTGAACAGGGAGATGATACTGTAGGTCCCTGTAAAATAGGTTTTCAGAAACAATCCTTAAAGCATGTAAAAACTTAGAGTTGAGAAACGGATTTTAATTTGTGCACACTGCAAATCTCCAGGATACCACAATGTTTTCATTCTTATGGCAAACTGAAAACATACTGAAGAATTCACTCTTATATTGTGAAGTCCCTAAGCAAAAACTTGAAAGAGCAAATCCATAACTGAAATAATTTCCCTCCCAAAGAAGAATATGCAGTCGAACTGTGAAGGCATGGGAATCCAAACTCGTGCCAGACACGGGAATCCAAACTCATGCCAGGCACACAAGTGTTCAGACTATCAGCTATAACTATTGTCATAATTCCTTCTTTTTTAGTTGACTTGTAGAACCACATCAAGACTTCAAGAACTATAACGCTGGCTATCCAAGAATGGTTAGAACAAATATGGTGTCATTCATCTGCTCTGTTTTCATATCATGTTCTAAAGAAAAGGAATTACAACAGCTTACATTAGTGTATGGCATATGTAAAGGGCAATGCAGCATTGCAAAATATGAACATTACTGCACTGTAATACTGCAAAAGCATTTACAGCTTCAATTAACTGTCATCATTGCCTGACTCTATCATTTATTTATACTATATTTTCTTTATGGCCTAAATGTAACACCTAAATTGCAGAGCACAGTAACCTCACAAAAGAATGTAATAATATCTTCAGAATCAGTCTAGACCAATGATTTTTTCTGCAAGTCAACCTATAGCACAGTTAACTGACATTAGGTTATCACTGAGGTAGTGATAGAATTGCTCCTACCTCAGCTGATGTGAGCACGTATCTCCACACATCCTGTTGAGCAAGTTGCAGAATAATTTACTCTTACGCTGCAAATTTACACAAAATAAACTGAGGGGTTCTCCCACTTAACTGAACAGCAAACAGGAACTGCTAAGTTTAAGCTAAAATGTGGCTGTAATGCAAGGCTGAGGTGAATGAGCAGAAAGTGTCTACCCCATATTTGGCAAAAGCAATGGCACCCGATAATTACCAATGGGCATTAATGAACTTAGGAAAAACAGGCCACACTAAGAAAATGGTACAGTAATCTGTCACAGCAGAGATGTTAGGTTCCTGGGAAGTATGCTGTCCTTGAGATGAGCTTCATTCCCATTTGGAGGCAAGTCCCACTGAAAAAGTTTGTTTCATTTATTTGGCTGCTAAATCATGTTGTATGTAAACAGGGCCCTTTTTTCAAGCACTGTATCTTAGACTCTAAATTACTTACTTTGAAGAATGGCTAAGGACATGGGGCTTACAGGCAAATATTAACTGTCCCATTTTCTCTTGCCCTTTAATGTACAACCCCATGGCACAATTAAATTTAAAAAATTATCAAACAGCTTGGAATAGTGCTGGACATTAGCAGAAAATTTTATTTTCTGTAAGTTAACTGCAATGTTTGAGTAATTCTTTGCAAATTGATTTAGCTCAGTGTTTTACTAAAGTTGGAGAACATGCATACAACTTATATTTTCAAATCTGACTTAGAGAGGTGAAATATCTGAAATGGGGTGCCAAAAAGGGGTCTAATTTCCAGAAAGCAGTCCCTCAGCATTTTCTTAAGTCTTTTTAACTAGGGTAGCCTACAAATGAGACATTGAGAATCATTATCATACTTCCATCTCTTTCTTTTTTTTAAAGCATTTTTTGGTTTATTGAGAGTGCTAATGCCTTTACTTTTATGACACATACGAGCATGATGAAATTATAGAGAAATACATACACATACATGCAACACACAGCATATGGTTCTGAAGTAACCAACTTCAGCCATTTTAGAAGGGGAAAACTGTCCAAGTATGACAATCTTACTGTTCTCAGAACAGACAAGACTTCTTTTTTATTTGTTAATCAAATATCCTCAACAGAAACTCAGTGTATCTTCCTACCAACTATTGAGTCAATCCTGCTTGAATTTAAAACTGTAACCTCATAAAGTTACAGTATTAAAACTGTGTAAAACTCTAGATCTTGGAAGTCAACAGTAAAATCTCCACTGACTTCAACGAAGTCATGTTTTCACTTTCATGTTTACTTAATACTATTACGCGCTGCATTTCTAGAGGATTGTACTTCTGATACACCTACTGAGACCTGATTTTTAAACATACTTCACTTATTAATACAGCAATTTGAAGAATATAAGATTACCACATCTTGGACTGAAATTATCCTTCCTGTTTTACATCTAGTTTTTGTGTTTGTGTAGCGAGTGAATGCTTGAGCTATTCAGGAGGTTTTACCGCTAAACAGAGCATATCAGCTCTTCTGGCATTAGAAAGGAATAAAATGTTTCTTCTTTATGTGGCAACTCTGGTTAATCCATTATGAATCTACTTAAAAAATGACTTGAATCTTGTTTTCCTGGAAAGTGATCAATCAGACTATGTGACAGATTTTAAAATCAATGTTTGCCTACAGGCTGTAATGAAAGCAAAAGGCAGAACGGCTTTGCCTGCACCAAGAGAACATTTAAAAGTTGTTTTGTTTTTTATTAAGGTGGTAATGTTTGAACAATGGTTGGAGGACATTAATAGCATCTTTTTTACAATGGAACTCCCACAACTGTGAAGATTAAAATCATGTGAAGTGTATGTCAAACAGAGACTGCTACAATAATGAACATGAAAGCTGAAGCCAGTAAAAATATAAATCCTCAAAACTAGGATCCTTTTTGAAGGATGGGGACATATGAAGTGGTATTTGGTAAATCAGAAATTTACACTCCAACAGCAATCCATACCCTGAAGCATGTACATGAGAAAGCAGAACAGAAAGAACTCTACCAGCACATGCTAGAACAAGTGGTTTAGAAGATTCAAACACATTTCCTCAGAAAGCAATAAGAAATTTTCTATTGTGTTGAGATGGATAATGTTTACTGAGCTCTGTTTTCTGCTTTTACCTCTTATTCAAGCAAACTTATACTGAAGGCAATTAGAAAGCACATGCGAGAAAATAACTCAGGTACTGACCTCAGACCTAACCTTTTGGAAAAATGATTCAGGATCCCTGACTCAGTATAATGACAAAACATTACTTGAATGGGATCCCAATCTTATTCCCGGTCCTTTCAGTTTTCAAATATGATGATAACATTTAAAGTACAATTTTAATCTGTGATGAGTCTTTTTCATACTGTGACACAATAATATTTTATAATGCTGGAAAAAATAATACAGCTTTTATATTTGTCCTTAAGTAGGTTATTCAATAGCACAATAATAGTAGCACAATAATATCATAATTTTGACACCATGACTAATGGTGCTATCAATTAAAAACATCTGTGGCCATAAAAACACAGATAATGATAGACACAAATTCTCCGCCTTGAGTTGTCAACTCTTCATCTTGCCAAAACTCTTCTCCCTTGCACACAGGGTTGGTATAGCACAGTAGCAGTAGTGAAGTGTTAACTTTGTACTAGATAATCATCAGCTGCTATGATGGTGGTTACCAGATGTAAAGCACCACTAGTACACGAAGCTATAAGAAACTAACTTTTATCAGCTCAATTTGCTTTGACACATACAAGATGGGAAAGCAAGATTACTATACCAGTACAGTACTGGTCCCTTCAGTACAGCTTTCTGTAATTACAATGAAAATCCCAGTTGTCAACTGTTCCGTTGATTAGAGAAAGCTACTACTGAAAACTTGTTAGATTAAGTTGGATTAAGGACTTACTGTTCATCATGGTTAAATGAAACTCAGATTTAGAGCCAAAATTCCATACTTCTTGGTATTAGAATGTATATGAATCAAGCACAAAACTAAACTAAACAGTACACCAAACATTAAGGCAAAACTGCAAGTACTGCTGTCAGGAATACAGGCTGAAGCAGAGACCAGGCTTTCTTGTCCCTAACAATTGCAAAAAACAATCAGAACCTGCACTTCAGCTGCAAATACTATCAAATGTACTTATTAAACAAAACTAAAGATTCTGCCATAAGAAGAGAATGAGTGAAGACAAAAGAGATTTCACTGACACTGAAAGAAATACAACTGCAGTAGAAGTACCAGCATTCATGAACTTAAATTCATCGTACATGGATATTACAGGACCAAAGCAGAGTGCAGAAATAGGTTGCATAGTTCTTTAGCCCATGCTTCTTCATAGTACAGTGAACAGTACAAACTCATATAAACAGACAACTAGGTAAGTCAGCTGAAATACTGCAGCTGAAGATGTACATTAGTCACCAATAGGCTGGAAAATCAAAGAGATTGCTTACGTAGAGTATTGAACCTCTGTAATAAAAAGAACCACCTTTGATCGCCTTAAGTGAATTGAGTGCTGGCAGAAGATGCCGAACTCCTGTTCCTGGAGATACACATGCTCTGTTTACCCACAGAAAGGAAACCCACCCTGGACTCATTGGTTCTAGCCAACTACCGCCCAGTATCAAATTTCCCAAGAGCAAGTCCACAGAGAAGCTAGTCAAAGGCCAAGGACATTCTCATCTAATGGAAATTAACCTTTTAGACACAGCATAGGCTGGAGTCAAGCCAGGACACACAACTGACACCATCTAGGAGACTGATGAATATTCTCCACCCTTCAATGGGCAAAGGACAGACATCTGTTCCCATCATCTTGGACCTCTGCAGTGAGAGTAGTGCTCTATAATTATTTGAGTCTTTCCTGGAGAAGTACACCCAGTAAGTAGTGACAGGAAACTGTACTTCCACCACTGGACTCCTCAAACTGTGTGGGCAATTGCAGAAGCCAAGAACTGTGGAAATGACATTTATCCCAAATATCATGTTGTTCACACAGCTTTAGTCTGACACCTCTACCCCACCCTACCCCTGCTTTGTTTGGACTGTGAGCTCCTTGGCTACTGATAATTGACACCTCTTTTGTTTATCCAGCACC
Organism: Haliaeetus leucocephalus; assembly: GCF_000737465.1. Classification (NCBI taxonomy): domain Eukaryota; kingdom Metazoa; phylum Chordata; class Aves; order Accipitriformes; family Accipitridae; genus Haliaeetus; species Haliaeetus leucocephalus. The sequence continues at coordinate 1,495,386 of NW_010973244.1, read as the reverse complement.
TCGCACAATCAAGGACCCTGTTGGCAGTCCTTTGCGTAACCTAACAAATACTCTTAGTAACAACAGTATTCGTGGGGTTTCATAAGTATCAATTCTCCCTCAGTTTATTTTCAATAGCTACATGGGACAAGCAGCAGAAACGGGACTAAATCAAGTCCCAGCAATATGTAGACAGCACACAACTTTATCAGTCCCTCCCCACACCAGTCATATAACCACTGCCACAACAGACCAGCTCCTGCATGAGCAACAGCCAACTACACTGGAAGAAAGAGAGAAAATTCAGGAGTCTGTAGCCACTTTACCATTTCTATGCATGTCAATGGTTAGTCACTGAGTACTGGAACAGTACACTTTGTTTAAGCTGATCTCTGTTTTGACCAGAATCACCAGCAATGTTCTGTCAGCCTACAGATCAGGTAGAAGACTACTCCATAATTACTGACAATGCCAAGGCCCTTTAACTCCTCAGCTCAACTAAGAGCAAGACAATATATCCGAATATGGATATTTCAGAGACGCAGAAATCCCAACGGATGCAGACTATGGTGTATCTCCACGGAATCAGAGCTGTTACACTAGATTCCCACTTTATTTCAAATCAAGTTCAGATCTCATTTTTTATATTCAAGGCATTTGATGGCCTGGGCCACTTCAGCACCTTCTTTACAAAAATGTACTTCTATTACATACATATGTGTATATACATAAAAACCCACAGTTATACATATTCTAATCTGAACATGTATCATTGTATTATTCTGTTTATATACCATAGGTACTAATCTGTTAGTGCAAGGCATCCATGAAGGGGATGAGCACAGCACAATAATTTATATAAAAGAGAACACAGGCAGTGACAGGATTTTTCTTAATAATATAGCAGGGTAGCGTATTACTAGGATATTGTAAAATTTCATTTCAGTTTTGATCCACTAACTTATATGCATTTCTTTAACCAGTATTTAATCACATTGGTGTTTCCAATGAAGATAATACCATGTATTTTTCAGGTGACTTTTGATTACACCTTTGTATTTTTAAAAATCTTAATTGTGCCTACATTTGCAACAGACTCTCCTTCACCAGTTATTTGCAGGAAGTGTCTCCGTTTATAAGCTTGTTTCTAAACTATTTCTTTGGGACTGGATGACCATGAAGATACAAGGATCAGAGTGAGAAACAGTTTGTCGTCTTCAAATATAAAACACAAAGACTAAAGAATATGATATGCAGTATCTGAGCTACACAATATAAACTTCAGCTGATCAATTTGGAACAGTTGTTGATGAAAGCTAAAATGATAGAAGGTGTTTAGAGTGTTAATATGATATTCAGAAACGCAGCAATAACACTATTCAAAGCAAGTGGAGGTAAAACCCCCTAAAATTACAGAGTCTATACAGACCTTATATTGCCTGAACACTGAAAGGTTAAGCAGATCACTTTGGCTTTCTTAGCAATGTGTTTTCTTTTCAGAAGATACTGGAAAGAAAAATTAACAAATATCATAAATGTTAATATTAGGAATTGTTGTGGTTCAATTTTTTTTAAACATTATGTACATGTGTCTATTGTGAGAGCACTCCAAAACACTTAAGGTCAATTTAGTAAAGATTTAAACTTAGCTTGTTTTGCTCTGCTAGAAGGAATATTTAAATCTTTTTTTTTATAAAGGTGACTTCTAAAAATAAAGCAATGTATTGGAATTTTATAACATCTGGAAACACCTCCTGACAACAATACCTGACAGGAGGAGCTGCAATGCTGTCAGGGCTGGATGAACTTGTATGGGAATTTGGGAATTACTGGAGAACATATCTTACAGATGATATATATAATGATACTGACATCATGAATACAACAAAGCTGTGTGAGTTCCTGAGGGATTTGGGCAGGTAGAAAGGTAATCTTACATGTGACATTGTTTGTTTGTAGTTCTCTGGAATTGCAAAGGAAGGAAGAGAAGGGAAGGGCTTTAAATGAACATATGTCTTGATCAGCAATCCGTGGATCTCTGCTACAGTTGCTAGGAGTAAAGGTAAATGACCAAGACTTTCAGAAGAGATAAGAAAAAAAATAATCAAAGAATCCTGCAGTCATCTCTAAAAAAGTCTGTCTTACAGCCACTACAGCTACTTAAAACATTTACAGGGATGTCTGTAATGATTACATCAATCAGTGTCTATGCCTAACTTCATAGCCTTCTGTCTTAGGCTCCATACAACTTGTAAGCAACAGAGTAAGTGGTAAAAAGTATTATTTTCTTTTTTAAGGGTGCTGTATATTGACAGACAACAAGCAAAAAAGAAGTTTTTGATGTGGCTGTGACTAGAAGGAGAAACAGAATTTTCAATAGTAAGCTAAAAAAAAACCCCAAAAGCCATGTCAGAGAACTAACATATCCACTTCTCAAGCATAGATGCGAAGAGGTTTTATGTGATCCCTGCAGAGTGAGGGCACCGTCCTGTTCTTTGCCAAACACAAGAGGCCGACAAATACATGTACCTGGGACACAAGTGCAGTGACAAATAAGACAGAACTGTATTCCTCCCACAGGGATACCCTATCATGATCACTTCTGACAGTGTACCTGAATGTATTCTGTGCAGTTGTGAAGGTATGTAAATAAAAACTTAAGAAAATACTATCAAGCAGGAATAATGGCTGGTTACCACAGATGCTTCAAACATTAAACAGTTTTGTAAACTTAAGGCTGATGGGAAACACAAGAGCAAACAGTTAACCAATCTGTCCAGACATATGAAAAAAGCTTGGTAATGAGAAAAAGTGCACGTACCAATAAACAATAGGGAAATTGGTTCAGATAGCTGTCCAAAATTTGGAATGATCTTGGAAGCCTGATCCTAATCCAAGGAAGCCAAACGGCATAGTGAGCGACTGTCCCTTGAGATGTCTTCCCCAGGTGGACGTTCTCAGGATGAAACATATTTGTTTATTTGTCTCTTGGTAACAGAAAATTCAATTCGTCATTGGCCTCTGACTACCCATCCAGTTTCCAGTCCTCACAGTATCTGGTAAGCTATTGGGAGATTTTTTTTTTCCCCGCTCAAGAAAATCATCCTTTAAAATGTCAGTGTGATTAATAAGAGATTAATGGACTCAGCTTAGCACCTTGTCTGCTCAAATGTCACCTTTTGTGGTGTTTGGCGGTTCTCTTTTCCTGAAGGACACAGAAGGAGACAGTCTTGATCAGACAAGAGGCGCCCAAATGCACTTGTTGGCACATAAACACAGACACTAATGATTTTCAATTATACAAGTAAGCCAAAAAACCTGGTTTTATCCTTTCTGGAAGAACGTGTAACTCAAGCCTTTCAGAGTTTGTGATGTTACATTTGGCTGAACACCATTAATTTGAATGATTGTACTTGTTGCATGTTGGGTGATTAAACATATTTGTGTCAAAAGAAAGTCTTGTTAATGTTGTATGGAAAGGCTTCTTTCTTCCTGCTGAAACCTAAGCTTCATTAACCCTTCATATAAGTAAGGAGGACTTAATATATGAATGTCTACGCAAAGTGAAAATATCTTATTTCTTACAACCTGCATACATTGAGCCATCAGTCTGCCTAGGCCTCAACTCTGATCTCATATCTGTTATTTAGGAAAATGCAGATAGCTACCAGCATTTCTTAGATCAGAACTGTCTTGCAAAAGACAGTATACACATGCATCAGAAAAATAACATGGCTGAACTTAACTAAAAATGGGAGGTTTTATTTCAAAACTCAAGGTTATTTATACTGGATACCATCAGAGTTTGTAGGATTTAATGGCATCATTATTTTAATACGCATAATTTTGAAGGGAGAGCAAGTCTCCCACCACCAAAGATGAAGGCCAAGAATAGTCAAAATGTTGTTCATGTTGCAGTATGGTATATAAGTCAAGAGGATAAAATGGATCTATTGGTCTTTGGGCTTTATCCATATTATTCTGAAGTCAGTGGAAAAAACAGATTAGAAGGATCAGAAATAACGACAGTGAAGATGACAGGTATATTTCATGGCAGATTTCAAGGTTTCATTAAATTCTTTTATTCTGTACTGGAATTAATGCAAAATATTTTGTGCATTTTTGTCAAAATTATATTGTGCTCCCTTTCTGATTGAAACTCGAGCTTTATAACAAAAAAAAAAAAAGAAAATGTATGCTTCTCTCTGTGTGGCCTCAGAGAGGGGGCTGTTATATAGCATATTTTTTAATGTGGATAATGAAGTTGTATGGCCAAAAGATCCAGATTCAAACTCCCCTTCTGCCTTATTTGAAACATAATTTTCAATCCCCAAAACATAAATCAAGGTAAAACAGTTAGATTGATTGCCAAAACTGACAATCAAAGGCCCAGATTTAGTGCTCCAATTAAAATGGGAGCTGTAATGGAGAGCAGACATAAAAGATTGTGTCTGTTTATGGTTGGAACTACTCTAAAAGATTTTAAATTATTATTCTAATAATATTTTACATTTACATAATTTACATGCTGATTTACATCCATAATGGGATTGCTGGGGAAACTGTAACAGGAAAAAAAACATGATAGCTAGTTTGAGATTCACAAAGTTGCCTTGTTTATAACTTCACCTGGTTGGATCCACGTCTTCTGTTAAGGATGGCTATACAGTACAGTATACAGTAAAATTCTGACACTGTAATTGTCAACTACTGAATAAATGAAAAAAAGCTTAAATTTGGACATAAAAAACCTATATGCAAGAGACATTTTTGGCACACCTATGGGGGTCTCCTCTCAATAACAAGGGCAGGTGCTCATAGCCTGTTCCATTAAAATGATTTATAGTACATATAAAAAAAGAGTGCTGCATTAATAAAAATAATTTGGTAAAATAAGGAAAAGGCTAATGAAAAACTGTGATCAGGGAAGACAGACAATGAAGAATAAGGAGAGATGCATTATCAAGTATATTTTTACTTTTCTGTTTGAAGAATCCATATTAAACTGTAGGACCAAAGCTACTGGTACAAATGGGTCAAATTCTTCCTAAGTGGAATCTTTCAATGTCTCAGTTGTATCTTTGTACAAGAGACCAGACTGGAAAAAGAAACAGAATATGTTATAATACAATAATCAGAGAGGTGGCCAAAAGGGAGTTATTCCACTGAATTAACCAGATGGGTTTCTATGCCAAGCTTTTCTATGGTTTCTATGATGCTTTTGCCTTTCCTTCACTCAACAGTAAGGGATCAAATATAATGTTTCCTTTTTTCCATAGCTATCCCAAACGAGCAGAAGTATAAAGTTATTCACAAAACAATTTAAAAAAAAATTAAACACTGGAACTGCAGTTTAGTATGGTGACCATATGCATTAATCCTTGAAAACACAAAGCAAAACATTAATTTCCTTCTCCTCTTGGAAAACTTTTGATTGCTGACATAAGCAACTATAACTGTTAAGTGGTAAATTACGGTGACTATTGTTTAAATATGGAAAGCTATGGATGCAATAAATGACAGATGGAAGAATACTGACAGAATCTGCAGATGTAATCCTAAAATTTTAAAGGCTTGTTTCTTTGGGGGAGGGTTAGTTTTTATTTTGTTTTTCCTTACAGTTCCACAGGCATGCCATGTGAGATTTTACTGAAGAAGACTAAATCCTTGTCACAGAATTTATGGAACAGAAAGAAACAATTTCTTGTCTCATTCCAGAGTGTTGGTAAACACTGCTTTGGGCAACCGAAAGTCTTTGCTAGACAGTGTCATTTTTCTGACATGGGGGAATGGAGTGTTCTGTCATGTGAGGATTTCATATTTATTATAGGCCAAGAGGTTGTGCCAGTAGGAATGTTATTTTTTAAAGCTAGCTTTTCTGCTGAGATTCCTATGCGATAGCTTTTTTTCTTCTTTCCCACTTTCCTTCATTGCTGACACTTTACATAGAAGCCAATCTTTTCTTTTGCAAGGGAACAGAGTTCTTGGAAAGACCATATAACTCTTTCACTAGGAAATCTGTGTTTCCAGGCTAACTAGAGACATAAAACAGATATAAGGAATTAAATATTCATCCAACTACCCCAGCCCTTCTCTTCCTTTCGACAGCATTAGGTTTTCTGGGTACACCACTTACCATTCAGTGCACATCTAAGGCTTCAGCTCCAACAATGAAGCCTATGCTAGCTGTAGCTGGATTTTCAATCATTCAGTATGCTGAAGTGAATAAAAACAAGAAAAAAATGCAGCACAGAATGATGGAATATGTATTAAAGTAGTTCATGGCCTCCACCAAATACCCCATTTACAATGAGTTTTAAAGAAAACTTGAATTTTGGTCTCAGCACCGTAGAATAAAAATAGCTTATTTTTTCCCCTCCTGGTTGCCAAATGTGAATAAAACAAATCCTATATAAAAATCACATTTCAACATTAATGTTCTCCATGCTGATCCTTTCATGGAAGCTTTTTTCAAAGAATTTTTGTCACATCTGCCATGTCATACTCAGACTGTTCAATTAACACTGCCCTAAAATTCTGACCTTGGGGTTTTGGGGTCTTTTTCTTCCTTATCTATGTAAAACACCTATCAAATATCTATTCCTACCCAAATCCCCTAAATTTAGGGTTTAATTCAGTTAAAGAAGTCAATACTTCTATCATATGAAAAACACAGATCATATTTCATTCAGTGAAATGAGCCATTCACAAAGCTAAAAAATGCCAGTGGAGGACTGGATGCATCTGTTTTAAAGAACCTGTTTGCTTCAACATTAAAAATCATCTTTCTGTTGCCAAGTAAAGACAGAAAATACTCTGTTTACATGACGACATTTTAATGAGGACTTCTTTCATAATAAAGTTATCATTTAAGGATCGTAGGGAGCAAACGAAGTTTCTTAATTATTTTGATAAATTCTATGCCAAGTCAGTAAACAATTTTTCCTTGATTTACCTGTCAAGATGAGAAAGCTGATGTCAAAAATCCAAAGCCTGCCAATATCTGTGTTGGGCTACTTTAAGGACAGGCTATCTTTTTAAGGGCTTTTCCCTTTTGTTCATGGGTAAATGAAAAGAGTTTTCCATAGGGTGAGGAGCTGAACAGAGCTGTCACATAGTTCTCTGAAAAAAATAGATCCAAAAAACCCTAGATTCAAAGAAAACTTTTGTTTTTCCTGTTAGGCTAAGCTCTTATGCCCTGCTTTATTGTTGCACTGCATTGGCTAACATTTTGTGTTCAGATCCAATGGTCTAATTAAGAGGTAGAATCTTTTCTCTCTCATTTATATATATACACATACATTCACACACACACATGCAAACACGTACAAGGTGCTCAGAATATTTGGCCTCTTAACAAAACCCTTCTCTCTCTAGGATTCCTAGGGCTTTATAGCTTTGACATTCTAGAAGGTACTTGCTAATGTAATGACTTAAAAAAATAGATTTGCCAAAGTTAATTATAGAAAAAGGGGTGGGGTTTTTTGAGGTAACATATGATTTACAATCTACGTATTACTTCAGGCAGAATATGTTGTTTCCTTATGTGTTGACAAGATTGCTCAGAATGAGATACCATCTGACACTGTAAATCTGTATTTTAAATACAAATTGGTCTGTTCACACTGGCCATTTTTCTAACTACTGGAAAATGCCAACAGCCTCTGTGGAGACAAGAACTATATTTCTGGGTTTTTCCACTTTATTGGAATTGAAAGATAGATTATTTTTATGTGTTTTTTACAGTTTAATACACAGAAGACTTAAAATTATTGCTACTGTGAGACCTTTCACTGTTAAAAAAACGTTGGAATATGACCAAAATCTTTGCTAGCAGCCAGGAATAGCCAACGGCATGGAAAACTAGTGTTCTCAATATGGCTTATGACAATCTATGTCAATGCCAATGCTGTTCATTGTGCCCACTTCCATCAGTAAGAACTTCCTATGGTGATCTGTCATTACTCTTTCTGCTAGTTATAATCTTTCAGTCATCCAACATTTTCTTTTCATAAACACACTGGTTTATGTACTCTATAAAAGATCATCATGACATGACTCCTGATGACTAAATATATTAATGAATATCACATGAACATCCACTAACACATTGCCTCTCTCCACTGAAAGGATATATCAAATCAGTTTAAAATATAAGTTCTTTGTGTAGTTCACAGTGCGCAATATATCTAAAACATCACTGAGTATATTATAATACATCACTATCTCTTGACCATGAAGATGATGATAAATCTTCCCTTGCCAAATCTCTTCCTGAAATAGGTCAGTTTTCCCCAGTTATCCCTTAGCAATTACAGTTTTACACATCTATTCCACAAAAAACTCAAGCATGCATCTATTCTGTGCACGTACGGAGCCCTGACTGTGCTTAAGAGCTATAATAAAATTATAGGGGTGCTGTAAGAGATAGCTGTTTTGTCGTAGTTATCCAACAAAACTAAAACGTGGTCTCGCAATAAATTTTTCTTCCTTTGCCCCCCACATTTACTGCTGCTGCTGACCAGCGAAGTCTTAGGTCACTATAGCCTATTTGTAGCAAAAAGCAAACTCACTCCCAACATGCAGATGAGGACTGATAAAAGTTGAAAGGCAAAAGTCATCTTCCTCAAATTTAAGTAGACATTAGAAATTTTATAGTAATAATTCTATAATGACTGTGTCCATTTTAGCAACAGTGGACTTCTTTCTTTCAGTATAACTATATATACTAATCCCCTGCCTAAATCCAGATCTAGTTCCAGACAATAACAATTTTCAAAAAAAATGCCTGACTAATAGGAGGTCAAAATTTTTAGGTCAGTCATAACAAAATAACAACTTATTCCAAGGATGTGATATCACCCTGTATCCAAAATTTGCTCTTGCATTCCCTTTGAACAAGAGGGTGTTGCTGGACCTTTTATCTAATATCTTTCATTCTTGGGACATGGACAACAGCTGTGTATTCCCCACTATCTCCACATTGAATGAGTGTTACAGAGAATACAGAAGAGCAAGATGTACCAAACAGCTGAACAACCACCACATGAACTAACAAAAGTATCCTCTTTTACTTCAGTTAGAAAATCTCCTGTAAAAATAGTTTAGAAAGGTGAGGATATTTTTTTTTCCTCACTACCTGAGTAGTGCTGGACAACAATATTGCAAAATATTAACAGAGCCCTCCTGCACTGTCAGGTTTGCTAGACAGAAATTGTTTGAAGCTAAGATAACATTAAGTTTAGAAGAAACTTATCCATAATACAGTTCTTTTCCTACTCACTAGAAGAGATGTAGGTTTGTTTAAATATTTGAGGTAAATTCAATTTAATTTTTTAATGCCGCTAACTAGTGAGTGAGTGAACCAAAATTTATTATTGTCTACAATAATTGTTTATTTTTACTTGAGGACTGTTTCAAAAGAAATACAAACTTTTTGTTCAGGTAAAAGCCTACATTTTTTATAAATTATTTCACCAGGGCAGAAGTGGCAGAACAAGTTCTCTATTATTCATCCTCAAATTTGAACTGGAAGCAAATCTTGGGTTTTGGTAAGACTGTATAAGTGAGTATGCATGTGAGTACACTGAATGTGCATGTGTGTATGAGTGACACAACTGCCACCCAGTTTTACTCTGTTTCTTAATGTGGCAATCCATAGGAGTAAAGTGGCACAGCAAAGGTGCTCAATGGGGAACTTGGAAAAGACAAGAACTAGCCATGTTCGAGTACCACTGTCAGATACTCACTCATACCAGATTGTTCTTCCTCAGATTATGGGAATTAGGTCCAACATAACCACTGAATTTCAACACAAGTATGATGCTATGCCACCAACAACTCCACCTAGCCCAGCACCTATCACAAATATCCTACTTCCTACAGGAAGGTGGTCTTAGTGACAAACACTGGTTCCCAGGTGGCTCCATTTTGCCTGTGAATGACAAGGTGGTCTTGGTGAAGGAACATGGCATAGAGAAATCAGAGTTCTCTCCTAGTTCTGTATAGTCTTTCCATGGCCTCCTCAAAGCCCCTGCAGCCACTTCGTGCCTCAGCTTCTTGAACAACAAAATTGTCTTTATTTATGAAATCTGCAATGTACACTAAGGGTAGTAAGTGAAGCAAAAAGATATTAGATTAGAAAGTACTACTGCAGCATAGAACAGTAAAAGCACATAATAGCCTCCTGTAACTAGGAAGGGCATTCAAGTGAGAACTAAAATGTTCCGCAATATTTTAATCATTATTAGATTAAGACCTGTAACTTGAGCCAAACAAAACCCCTAGTTTCTGGGTACCTGACATCAGTACAGAGATCAAAATTTTGTACTCTTAAAAGCATTTTATGAATATCTGACAACTTGTTTTTGCTCTGAAACGCCTTCCTGTACCACAGCCTATTAACTTTTTCTGTAAGCATATGCCCTTTAAAGATATCTGCGGATGCTTTAAAGCCTTTGAGAGTGTGTGTGCGCGCATGCATGAACTTTCAGTATCTTCTGTAACATTTGGCCTGCATATGGAGAAACCTGTGATTTAAAACTAGCTAAAGATTACCAGACAGGCCTCTAAGCAACACAGAGATGAATGTGCCAAGGGACAATTATTAGAAAAAGAGAACGAGGCTTCTAGTACTCAGTCGGGGTATGCAGTTTATTGCTAAAATAAGCATATATTTCTTTGGTTAGGAGACCCATTTTTTTTGTGACTTTAAGCAAACAATTTGGTTATTTCTATTTTCTCACTGTGATCAAGCCAAATAAATGAAGACAGCATTTTTCATAAGTAACCGGTTACTTTGCCTCCATTTTAAAAAGCCTCATTTTACAAAGGATATATGACCAGCACTTTCAACAATTAAAAATAGTTTTGGAAGCAGGAAACAGCAAAAAATGTTCATTCATAGTCTTTGACACAGCACAAGCTGGCACTCTTTTCTTGACTATGAACAAACAATCTGAACTCCCACACGATGCAGGTATTTGGCACGCAATTAGGGGCTGAGCACTGCAGGTTGGATCCAAGGCCACTTGGATTAGATGGTATCTACAGGATTTTAAAGCAATTATGCATTGCACACAGCTTTTCCTTCTGAAAAAGTCCCCAAGACATTCCATGATTTGTACAGCTGGGTAGTGCTTTCAGTGAATAATGTGCTAGTTTTGAGCCCAACTGAAAATGATTTACAAATTCAGGTTGAAATCAGCGAAAGTTCAGCTGAAAAAAATCCCCCAAAACCTAAGACACATCACTTAAAAAAATTCCAAAGTGATTGCTTCTAAATTATGTTTCCACTTAAAGAGAAAGAAGGAAAAAATAATGTATTGTAAAACTCAACAAAATATTTTGATTTGGGGTGACAGGGTTACACCCTACTGACTGCAGGAAACCATTTCAGATGACCAGGAAAGGATTTTATCTTTGTTTTCAGTGAAAATAAAAAATAAACAAATAAATAAAAAATTCAGGGCCACCAAACAATCCTGGCACTCTGGGAAGCAAGCCTCATTTGCCTTCACTAGGATCTTGTCCCTTCCCAAATCCAAATGCCTCTCTCCTTTTTTGAAATGCAAAAAAGACCAACTCCACCCTACACTTCTGACCACATTTATTCCTCCATTCACTCTTTTTCTTCATCCTAGTCCTCTTCTCCATCTGCCCGTTTGCAGCAGCTGGATGGCATTCTTTTTCTGGGACTGCTCTATCAATCTGGAAGGATCCTGAATCCCTGAGTCACATCCTCTCCCTAAATCTTCCCTTCCTTTTCCTCTTTAGTTTATCTGTTCCACGGCTCTTTTGTGCAATGAGGATGCTACATAAAAATTACATCGTTCTGTAACTGCCTATTTTGAGATAAAGCATTATATTCAAACTCAAGAATTAATTCACAAACATCATCCGCAATCCTGGTATTTAAAGCACTGTTCTATGAGGGTGGTATTAGCTTGCCAGTTAAAACCAGCAACTGCAGCTGGCAAAAACGCACACATTTCAAAAAGTCTTTAGCTTATATATACAAACTCACTGCCAGCATTGTTTTTTCTCATAGTACGAGAGCTGCAAAAAGTTTCAGAGAAATACAGAAGGGTGCTTCAAAGTTGAAAAACGAGCTCTCAAAACACACATGAATTTATATAAACAAAGATTAAAGCAGATTAAGCAGGACCAACATTTAAAAGCCTTCCTGTAGGTGTATGGCTTTCTTTTTTCTTTTTTTTTCTTTTTGAGGAGCAAGTTTGTAATTACCTGTCAAAGAACAAAATAGCAACGGTGTCTGGAAAGAATGCATTATTTAGAGAGAGTGACTACTTAAGAAAGAAGCTTTCATCACAGGATATATTCCATGGAAACATACAGTTTACCTTGTAGCATGAGCTATTTTACTGCAACTTGACCCCTGTCTTGACACTCAGTTCTCAACAAAATTAGCCAATGACTACCTGCCAAGCAAGCCTCCCCCAAAAAACAACCTCCTCCCCTCCCCCAAAAACCCAGAATCTCTGAATGAAATAGTAAAACTACTAAAGAGAAATACTGAAACTACTTTTAAAATCTGCTTTGAATTAAACTATAAAGCAAAACTCACAACTGATCATTTTCCAGTCATACCACATCATGAAAAAACTTACTTGACAAGATGGATTAAAATTAACATGTATTTGGAGACCCTTTACTGCTAGACTTCATGATATAAAAGCACTTAATAAGTAACAATCACCATGATACAAAGGTGTGAAATACCACTTTCCAATAACTGTTTCTTGAATACAGAAGATCAATTAGAGAAAATTCCAATCAGGGTATCAACATTTTCCATTACAGAGGCATTGTTAACATAACTCAAATTGTTTGTCTTTCCACTTAATGTGGATACATGAGACCAAACTCTTAATTTCAGTGCAGTTGCTGAAGAATATTAGGTCATTCTCATTCTAAGCCATTTGAGTTCCTGCAATGAGTAGCAAGAGGTGTTTCAAGGCGAAATTTGTTGCTTTTTTGAATGCTATCAGGCCAGACACTCTCCTGTGCAGAGTTTTACTTGGAGAAGGCAAGCTGGGGAACACTATCAGGAAGCCATTTATAGCTCCCTAATTCTGTGAGCACCTGGTTGAGACACAGCAGAGCACAGCTGCAGAGCGCCCTGACACCCTCCCCCTTCTTGCCTCTGGTACGTGATCAAGGGGTGGTGAGACAACTGGGTACAGTGGCAAACAGCTTCATGCACCAGTGGGATTCTCAGGTGGTCAGGTACAAGCAGGTTACAGGTCCTTTCATTTGCATGCACATGGCAAAGGTGGCTAGGGTGGTCTTAACGAATTCAGCGTATCTGAATAGGTGCATCTGAAGAGAGAGGATCAAATGCTATTAGAATATAAAGCTTCTTGAGAACACTTTTTGTTGATGTTGCTGTTACAAATAGCACACAGGAAGCGATTAATCTTTGCACATTGCCATGGTACTATTACAAACATGAAGCTTGCAGCTTGAGGACTATATATGGAACACTTTTTTCCCCTTGCATTTAAAAATAGGGTATTTACACCATGTTAATAGCCATCTGTCTTACAGATTTTCCTTTTTTCTCTGCTTACAGCATTATAACCCACAATGTACCTTTTCCCTAATGCTGTAAACATACCTTCAGATTGTTCTTTAAAAAAAAAAAACCAAAAAAACAAAACCCACCTCAACACCCTTCCTCCAAAAATACAAAACAACTCCATCGCAGGTGGAGTCAGAAAAAAAGCAAATTATTTCAGTTTTTTTATTCACTTTGCAATATTCCCCCAACACAAACGTCAAATTGCAGGTGCATATGAAATACTTCTGTTATGACAAGAGCAGCGGACCTTCGTAACCAGCGCTTCTCATAACGATGTGTGAACTAAAGGCTAACTTGAATAAAATGGATAAAAGCCAAAAAAAGTCCCAAGTGGCAGTCATGTACAGAAGAGGGACTAAACCATGTGAGAACAAAGGTCATGTGGCTGATAGTCCAAAGGGAATCACCATTTCCCTTTATTTCTTAAACTGCTAGGGCTCCAGGAATAGTGTTTGCATAGTAACAGTATTTGAGGTCACAATGCTGAGGGGATACTGGCTGGCATCACAATCATCACAGTGAACCATCACCGTGAAGCAGGGGACAACAGAGATGGGGATAAAAGTTCAAGAGCAGAAATTGACAGACTCTTAAACATTGCAGCTAGCAAAGTTTACATCTTTGCTACTTCCATTTCATAAAAACAGCATGCCACAAACTATCAAAAAAGCATGAATTGACCCAAGAATTTAGAAGACCAAGACTTCTCAGAAGAAACAATCACTATGCTCTCTTCTACCCCAGGTGTCCAAATCCAGGCCTTTGTACTTCAAGACCATAACCTTTTCCATAAACCTATTCTTAAACCCATCAAGCTCAATGGTAGCTAGAATGCTTCCATCCACTACCCCTGTGGGAATGTTCTACCTTACTTTAATTTTCAGCCTAAATATACTCATAAACAGTTTTACTATGCCTTTACTTGCAAAAATGCACCTTCCGCTCTGAAACTTGCCCCTTTAATTTATTTACAGGGAGCAAAAATAATCCCTATAACTTCTGTTTTGTCAATTTAAACAAGACATGCTCTTTATAAAGAGTATATCTAGCTAGGAAAATGGAAGTCTGACTGCAGCACAAGCTGGAAAATCTTAAGGAGTTAACTATAACAGAAAGGAAAGCAGATGACAGCACACAGGTACAAGCTTACTTGGGACCTTAAAACAGGTGCTCTGGTTTCTAATCCATGCTGAAGACTACTTTCACTGCTTGTTACTTGGTTTAGTGAGAGTAAAGCTTGCAAGGGTATCCCTACTTATCTGACAGTCACACAGCTCTGGCAAAACAGACATGAGAAAGGTTAAGGATATAGGGTCACAGCGCATCTCCTTGGATACTAACGACATTTTGGCTAAGGCAACCCAGAACTTGGAATAAGATTTCTTAGAGGCTGCACTCTTATTCAGCCTCTAAGAAATCTTTGGCTACGGCACTAGTAGTACTTGGTAATTTGCGTAAGTCTACAGTAGCCTGTGGAGAAGTGCTGTGCCAGTGGGACCATGAGGACAAGAACGCAGAATATCCTAATCACCAGGCCCATGATCAGAAATCACCTCCCTACTATGTGTCAGTCTCCTTTTAAAAATACTTTAACATGACATTTTTCATTATGAACAAAATGTTGCTGATTTTTGCCAGTTATGTAAAAAGAAACTAATACAAATCATTTAACATAACCTTCTGGCTGTAGCTAGATGTGTTTTATCTTAGGATTTTCCACACATTTGCAGCATATCTATGAAAAAGGCAACTTCACTGAGTAAAGAGTTCATAGTACTTATCTTTGGCCCTTATGATTTATATACGGAAGGAATCTTCTACTCCATTGACTTCAAGAGCTAAGGAAGTAAGTCTTACTTTAAATTCATTGGATTGTGAAGCATCTTCCTCTGTGCTGACTAGTAAAGGTGAGATTCATCCTGTCTAAACTTAGTCAGATGAAAAGTGAGCACCTAGTCTCACCTAGACAGGTGGGATGAGCTGCCATCTAGAGGTGCTCCTACTCTTTTTCTCTTCACTGAAAACAGAGGGACTATATAAAACCTGCTTAGACTATATGCTTAACTGATAGATTGCTAAAATTAGGCAAGATGACCCCCACACACCTCACGATATTTATAAAGACCCCTTGCTTTGGGTTTTTTCTGTGAAGCTTCTGTAGTTATTTCTGTATGACTAGATTTGTATCTTTACTAATTTCTTTATTAGATTTGTATCCTTACTCACCTCCTACTTCTCAAAGTATCCTCTTCACCATATGCTGCAATGAACTGACAAGAACTTCTATGGAAAATGTTAAAATACCCTGATTATGGACAAATGTTACACAGTAATGGCCTTTCCCACTTTGATTCCTTAACCTGTAAGCTCATCCTCAGGCACAAACTATGAAGTTAACCAACTGTGAAGCAACTACCACTCGATTTACAACTCAAACATTGGACACATACCAGGACTTACGAGAGGGGTTACAGTCTTTCATTCCTGAGAAACTGCATTGTAACCCTTTTAAGAAAACTTAATGCCAAGACTAGTATATCAAGTTAAGTGTACAAAGCAAAAAGTTCTAAGTAATCTTTTCTGCAAGAGTCATTTAATAACACCTTTCCACTCAATCAGCCTAGAATCTTCTTCATCTTCCTCATGGAAACCGTTCTATACAGTAGTGTTGCTCCACACCACTGACTTGGCTTTCTTCTTAATTTAGGAATAGCTCAAATCTATACAGACACTATTACTTAACTCTGTTTTGCAAGATTTTCCACAGTTTTCCTTAGAAATTCAAGTTTCTTGTTATGCTGGGGTTAAGGTGCAGTGGGAAGGGTGTGGGCAAACAGGGAAGGGAGATGACATTTTAAAATGCTTTATAAAACACCAGATGTTGCAGAACCAACAGAGTGGAACAATGTATTTGCAATTATCAAAAGAAGAGAGTTGTTTGTCCGCATTTTTAAAAACTCATGGGATACTTTTAAGACACTTAGTTGTGGTCTTTCTGTGTGTGAAGAACATAGCAAACGCCCTTATAGATTTGATATTTAAATGACATGCACGACAAGGGAACCGCTTGATGTGGTTCAGCATTTGCTCTTGTTACACTCTGTACTATGCTGTAAACATTCCAGCTGTGTGAATAATATAAAAACTATGCAAAAGCATCTTGCCCTCCTTAGTGTATCCTTCTTGTGCATGTTTGAGTTCTATAAAGTTGACATGGGCATATTATAAGGCAATACTGGAAACATACTACTATATAGTTCCAATAACAGATGTGGGTAGCTGACAAGAACATCCTACTTCCTAACTTGCACTTACAGCTTCAGTTTCAAAAATCTGTTAGCTGGAAGCCTAAGAGCTACATAGATTTTCTATTCCATAGCTATAAGCTGGGTAATTTCTGTATTTTTTTATCAATGGGAGAAGTAAATATTTTAACACTTAAGCATCCTTTCCTTCTAATCACTAAAGAAAAGACCACATTAATTTTAAATTAATCTGTTCTTGCACATTTAAAGAGCTGTAGCAGATATTTTATGCAATGTGACAGCTATTTTTGTTTGGAAACAATTTTGCTTGGACATTACATCACTTCTATATTGCTCTAGAAATGTTCTGTGGAGGCTAGGAGACAAGAGTCACAAATCCTGAGCTCTGTGTTCACTCTATCATTAACCAACTGTACTCCTTTAGACAAGTCATTTAATCTCTCTGTGCCTTGGTTTTCCCTTCCGTAAAAGACAGCAGTTATAAATACTCAGCTGTCTGACAGAGGTGTTGTGAAAGCCAAAATATAGTACAACTCTGAAAAGTGACTATGCAAAAAGGCATCTTCTGACTCAAAGAGCCTCTCCCTTGGTGAAATCCACACGTGAATTCACATGGCCTATACACCACACAAGCCTCATTTTGAGCACTTAAGGAGAACATTGCTATACAGTGGGCTTGTGTAGAGTGATGGATTTCATTCCCCAGAGGATACTTAGCCACGTGTGCTGACTTCAGTGGCAAAAAAATATATTTTTATTGATTTTTCTCCCGATAGTCATGCAGAACGTAGCTGAGATTGACACAGCTGCAGATTCCATTCCACCCTGTACTCCTTCGATACAATCATTTACTGTTCTTTCACATAGTGCAGCAACAGTGAGGCAACGTTATTGAAAGTGTTGGAACTGCCTACAAATCTCCAAGGGAAAGAATCTGAAGGCAGAGGGATAAAATGAGCCTTGAAGCAAATTGGACTGCACAGGTGTAAATAACTTGGTCAGCAGAATCTCTATAACTAGTGATGATGAGTACATTGGGAAGAATCTGGTCAGCTCTCAGAGCAAACACTCAGTTTGCAAGGAAAAGCTTATTTTTAGTTGCAAGCAACAATGATTTGATCATGAGTTACTGAGGACAACTAACATGGAAGGTTTCAACACCACTTCTGCAGCAGCTTTTCAAAAATCTTTAATGTATTAATACTTGAGAAGTACTGTAAAATCCTGAGACGAAAGACAATGCAGAAAGTATTATAATGCCTCTCCTTTGGGTTTTTTTGGTCATTTACAGGAAAACAAATCTTTGCTTCTTAAGAATTCATCTGCTCCTTATATTCCCATTGTTTGTGTTTATGACATAATCATTTCCACAGCAACTAATTAGGAGAAATCAAGAATTATGGCCTGAGATGAGGCCTTTAAGGAGCAAATGAAATCATACGTGTGTTACATAGGAGATTTTTTAGTGGAATCTTTTATCTAGCTAAAAAAAAATGAAACAGGGAAGCCACAATATACTATGCAAGTTAATTTGTTTAAACTGAAGAGTGAATTTTCATCCAAGACAAGTCTGTGTCTTTTATTCACTGGCCCATTTTCTTCTTGCACGTGTAGTACACGTTTTAAGAAATAGGAATAGCTGGACCAAGTCACATCAGAAGTCCATGCAGTTCAGTGGCCAACAGAAAAACGTCTGGTTGTGGAGAGGACAAATATGTGGAGATACTTTTCCAGCATACTCTCACAGTAATTTTCAGCCAGGGACTTCTATCTGGAAGTTCTTCAATGCAAGAGAATCAATCCTACTTCATGTAACGCCCCCATACGAAAGCACACTAGAGTATTCCTTTGCTGACTCTCCTAGTAGCTTGGGATAAAGTGAGAGGAAGAGGTCCACTAATCCCTAAGGTTCTTTGGCACACTTTATTAGTGTTTAGCTATTATTATAGAAAACTGCTAAACATCAAAATTATAAGTGTCTTAGCAAGATTTAAATTAAAGCTATTGATCCTGTGTGGATGGAACAGGGCAACATGCAGGCTGGAAGGATCACTCGGGCAACTACCATCAGTATCAGTTCAGTTGCATCTAAGGATGTGTGTCATGGCAATTTTGGCCATCAAGTGGCCCACCTACTGTTTTAGCGAAAGGTCGGGGAGGAATACTGACGTACATCAGTGAAGTGAAATTAGGACTAACAAAATTCTGCTTTGCCACATTCTCTTAAAACCATTCTGGCTCTCCTCATAACAAACCAGTGCTTTCCTCTAGAGCTGCTAAGCAGCTCTCCTTTTCACAGTCTCTGAGTCAGAGAGATGTCACGTCTCCTATACTGTTTTGTGTCTTCAGCAAGCTTCAAGATAAGAGGATTGTTAAGATCTATCAAAGAAGGTTCATCTTTCTCAAAGAGGCAACTTGAATAACCAGCCAGGAAGGGGATTAAGCAGGTAATAAAACACCTTCTAGGGATAATCAGTTTGCAACATACTCTACTTTCTTCTTCCTGTCACCAGTACTCTCCTCTGAGACAGAGACCATGGGGAGTGAAACAAAGAGGTCAGCAATGCCAACTGGCCTCCATGTTATGGGAATGCAAGGAAGGATCTTTATTTTCCTCGTTAGATGTGCTGAACACACACAGGAAAAGGAAAGGGTGTAATAAAATGGAGAGAGGCTCCTTGCCATTTATTATGTTGTGTTTGGCCCTCAGAATGAGAAGGGTGAACATCATTGAAAGAGATAAAACTTTATTGTACAGGCTCCATTTCTGAGGTTAAAGGGAGTTTTTATTAAAGTGAATTCAAAGTTTTGGTTACTCACTATAAACATTTCAAGGATACACTGTGTCAAACACCTCCTTATGTTAAATACAATATATGACACTGATGTTTTCCATAGTTTATCATCGATAGAACTGGAAGTGTAATAGCAATGGGTTTTAACTTTCTGGGCAAAGTCATTTTGATAATGGTGGCCACCAGAGACAGGAAGAAGTCTAAACATTCTTGATCTGTGGGGTTAGTGGGAATTCAGATAAATGTGGAGGGACCACACATGTTCTCTTGGGAGAAGGGTGCTGGCAGCCTTGTGTAACAGTCTTCTTTTGGCTCATGCACAAAGGAACAGGAGAATCAGCTCTAAGAAAGTCACACTTCTGGACAGATGCAAGTCATTGCAACTGTGCATACCATATGTGGGGAATGGTAAGGAAGGGATTGAATACAAAAAGCAAAAAAGGGAAAGTGACAGAGCCCTGGAAAGTGGGTTCCTCCTGAAGCAGCAAGGGACTTTAAAAACCACATAGCAGGCCAAGTCAGCTCAGGGAACTTTCCCTGCCGCCAGCTGAACTCTTAGGCAGATGAAACAAAGAAACAAAAATTAACAAAAGGGGATTAACAATAAAAGGACAGGAGTCAGCGTGAGATCCAGCAAAATGAAGCCTTTTGTATGTCAGCCTCCTCTTGTTAACCTAACTTGAACTGGCCACATGACTACTTTGGGTCAGGAAACGGAGCGATTACAAGCAAAGAGCTACTGCTCGACACTAGGTAAGCAGTTTTCCTCCTTGCAGCAATGCTCCACAGGGCTGGAAATGGGAGCCCAGTTCTGAAAAGTGTACCAAAGTGTTTCACATTCATGTGCAGCTCTAGCACAGTGAAAGTTGCCTGCTGAGAAATTTACAGGTGGAGTGGTTTATTCTGCTACCAAAACAGACAGGGATATAGATGAGAATTCCTGCTATAATGTGCCAAATCCTCAGATGTACCCGAAAGGCTTAGATTCACCCATTTGGGCTACAGCAAGCCTTTGTCAAACTGTATCTACTGATACTAGTCAGGATCATGGAGAAAAAAAGCCCATCTCTGAGATAGCCTTGCTAGCAAAAGTGGATGCAGCTAAGCTACAAAATAAAATTCTACCTTTTTATTGGGGAAAAATAGTATGACCTATAGCAACAAAACCCATAAACTGTGTTTCTCCAGGAGGATTTGCCAATACAGTTTAGCTAGGAAATAACTTTCCGTTGTTAATAAAATTGGGAAACACCATAAGATATTGCACCCACAATGTTAATGGAAATTGGAAAACAAGAAGTTGAATCCTACTTATTGGTTGGAGTTTTGTCACTAACTTTTGTTGGGGTAGGTTTTCACCCATAAATACATAATCAGTACAGTGGCTTTTATGCTCTGGGTAGTTAAGACTCAGATACCCACACTATCCACACACAATTGCACATAAATAAATTACTTTATTTTGTAGTCTCCATTCCACATATACATGGACCTAGCATACATAAAATGCTTAACATGCAATTCCGGCTACTTATGTTTTTGATCTTGTGATTCATTTCATACAGGCCTCCAGAGATTTTTATTTTTAATCATAAGACCAATGGTGTATTTAAAGAGATTGAAAAAGATCCTGGATGTGAGTTTCGCAACTTCTCAAGAACTACATTATGAACTAAGGTTTCCATTTCATCCCTCTGTTATATACTGGCAGGATACAATCCTTCTCCCAGTAAAATCAATATTATCTTTGTCACTGATTGCCAAAGGGGTATATACTTCGTTTAGTGTACTGTCATCTAGAAGCTAGTTGCTGCATCTCACATCACAGATTACCTCAAACTTATCAGTTCTTGCCAAAAAAACCCCAAACCCCTGAAACATATTGAAATAATAAAAATATCAGTTTGGAAAGGATTGTTAACAATCAAATGAAAAGTTAACAATGGTTTAAAAACAGCTGAAGTCTTCAAAATTTTCAACACAGTATCCTGGCAAACCAAAATATCATTAAACTTGTCTTAAAGAAACCTCTAACATCAAACAGTACTAGGCATTTATCTTCAGAGCAGTGCATTACAGGTGACCTCTATAGATTGGAAATAGGATTACATCAACAAACCTTTCACTTTAAAGTGGTGGATGGTGCGAGATGAAAGGGTGCTCTCCTTAACATTTTGCAGTGCTACTGGCTCAGGTTTAAAGGAAGTATGCAACCAGGTATTCCCTGTCACATTCTAATCTGCAATACTGACATGGATGTGAAAAGCAAAAGCCTTTGAAAATGATACTTTCATATGATGAAAAAAACCTGGAGAACTGTGTGTAAATGGGTGTGAGAAATGTGAGGGGGAATACAGATAAGGAGATAAAGAGGAGCCTTTACAATGAACATGGCCACGTACTTATGCCATCAGCAGTAACTCATGTCTGTAGCAGTGTGGATTAGCATCAGATAAAATGATATTAGAGTTTGAGGATTAAGCTTAATACCTGCA
This sequence comes from Haliaeetus leucocephalus, assembly GCF_000737465.1. NCBI lineage: Eukaryota > Metazoa > Chordata > Aves > Accipitriformes > Accipitridae > Haliaeetus > Haliaeetus leucocephalus. The sequence continues at coordinate 1,473,248 of NW_010973244.1, read as the reverse complement.
TTTGGTGACTCCGTGTTTCATAAAGGTTTCAAATATGCAGCTTTTTTTCACAGTAGGCAAAGCATAGAATTACTTTCCTGGACTGTATTTGACAAACAAAATAACTATATATTAAAAGATTTAGCAAACAAATAATAATTAAAAAAATTAAAAGCACATTCAGTCCTGGTATTCCCTTCCAGAACTTGGATGGTCTCCTGATGCTGAGTTGGCTTGTACAGCCCCTGTTCACTAAGTCAGAAATTCCCATTTACTTTGTAGTCAGTATTTTTGTTCCGCCCCAAAAAAACGTAGGAACTGCTGCCCAACTGTGCTGTATTTTCAGGACCATATTACAATAATTCACATCACATCCAAAGGCCTCCATGTGAAACTGATGGTGGGGGTTTAGGGTCCTCTAAACCCTTGAGAGGACTCTGTCAACTTCCCAGCACTGCTTTTTAAGGGATCAACGCTTTCCCTGAGGAAGCATTCTGATTTGATAGACCTGAGCTGTGTCTACAGTGTCCAACAGGGACTCAGTCATGTCATATGCCATAGTACATTTAAGGCACTCATGTAACCCTACTTCAGCAAGGTATTATTTTGGAAAAAAGTAGAAATTATGACAGAAGAATGGTGAGCCACAAGGCTTCAGGTAGTGATTTAGCACTGTAAAGGTTAAATGGGCATGTTGAAGAAAGTCTGAGCACTAAATTATCCAGTCAAGCATTTGGATAATTAAATACAATCCAAATAAGTTGTTTAACTCCCTGCAACTAAACTACAGTTCCCCAGACGTGACATACAGTATGCCATCAATCTCATTGTCCAAAAGAGTGACTGTAACAAAAATAATCCACCATTTTCTTCCAGCACTATAGGTACAGAATAGGTTAAACATATACTTATAAAATCATCATATGTGCCTTACTCAGTGACAAAAAAAAAAAAAAAGTTCTTAACAGCATTCTATGATACTGTCCAATACTTTTAAAGGCTTTACAACGCCCCCTTAGCTCCGGGTTTGGTGGTACACTGACTGCAAGCCAGTTGCTAGTTCTTTATAAAGGAGGATATAACCCTCTGTTGCCAGACGCTTCCTTAATTCCTCATAGTTTGAGTTTTGCTGGAAGAGATTTCAAATCTGACCACAACAGTTAAGGAAAAAAACTTGTACTCCAGTATAAAATATACAAATCAGAAAATATATACAACTAACAAAAACAGTCTCAGTACTACTTGATGAGAGGTATTTGTTTTCCCCTCCAACATTCCAGTAATGTAAAACCAGTGTGTAAGGTAGAAAATCATTTTTCAATTTCAGGAAACATCATTACTAGCTGCCAAAAGTCTATCCATATAATAAGAACTATTTGCTAAAGCTGAACACCTGCAGTTTTATAGAAGGCCTCGGAGGACAGCTGTAAGTAAGTATTCCAGTCTACTGATACAGCAGCCAATCAAAACCTGAAGGTTTTGTCCCAGAAAACAACATATTTTGCTAGCCAGGGCTACATGTGTGTACACAGATGTTTTATTTAGACAGGTAGATAGACAGACTGATAGACAGACTTGTCTTCTGAACATGATATAATGCCCTGTATGCAAAAGACAAGGCTAATGAAGGAGGTCCTAGTCTAGTCCTAAAAGTACAGTTTCCTGCTCCCAAAATGCTTTTGGAAGCAGTCCAGAGCGCTCAAAATTTGCATCGTAGCAAACTGTCACACAAATATGCCTGCATTAGTTGCCTTCCCAAACACAAGGCAATAGTTTTGAATAGTTCATAGAAACAGATCAGTACAAATGAAACATCTTCCTCATAATTTGTATAAACAATACATCCACCCCACTAACTTTGCTGGCTTCCACAGTTGAAAGTGCTACCCATTTCAGGTATTAAAAAGAAGTTCTTTTTATTATTTGGTAAGTGACTTCATTAGCACAGTTTTGCTCTTGTTATTTATTAACAGCCAGGCTGTTACTATAAAGGTTATACTTCTTTAGGGGAAGTTTACCTCCAAAATATTCATTCCTTTATATTTAAAAGTCCATCCACACTTACAAACTACCAAATTGCTCTTAATTAAGCTCACATGGATGAGGTGACTATGACAAAGCATAACCAGAGTTTAAATATGGAGAAGCCGCAAGAAGTAGGACTCTCTTCTCACTACAACAGTGATAAAAAATATTTCCCGCTATTCTGCTGCCATCCTCCTTGGCTGGTGCAGATTCTGCCTCAGAGCTTTGTCTGCTTTAACCACTGTATGACGAGTGTTTTGTACATACATGGTACATTCGCCTTGAGTAACCAACCCACAAATGACCAAAACTTTTGGAAATGTTACAACAGAGATAAACAGGCATCCAGATAAAGAAAACACTTCTTTCCCCTTAAATTTTTGTTCTGCTGCTTGGAGATGAGCTGAAACGACAGATACTGCTTAACCTGAGGTTCTGCTTCTTACCTCCTTCACAGGCAGAGGTCATGAGCACAGACATGTTCAATGCAGAACTTTTTTATCCCCTTACCACTGAGCAGAGAAAGCAAACTATCTTTGAAAACATGTTTCTGACCATACCCGCTTTTGTTAACTGCCAACAAGGCTCCACATCACACAAAATGCACGTAGCATGAATTTCAGAAAAATCAGCATTCGGCCTCTAGTAATCCACTATGTAGAATCTCCTGCAAAGAGAAGGATCTGGAAGGCACATACGTGCACACTCAAAGGACTTTGAGATGGAAATAAATAATAAAAAAAAAGCCAAAGTATGAAACACTCAATGATTTCAACAGGTGTTTACAAAGCCAGAGCTAGCATTCATTCCTGAATTAAACCCAGAAATTCTTTCCAACATACCTCTATGTAAACGAGACAGGCTCAGCTCTTATCTCAAGTTAAGAAGAATGCATCATCTCCCAAACTTAAAGGCTGAAATGAATGCTGTTAACTGCGCTGAAGAAACTCAAATGTATTCCCTTGTTGGCTGGGAAGTTAAAAATTCAGCCATTATGTGATCTCAAGAAGCTCTCCATGGCATCACTACACATTTTGTAGGTAATGGAAAGATGTGAATGTGGAAACAGATTCAAGGAAAGCTTCATTAACTGCATACTCTGACAGAACCTCCATCTATGCTGGGACTTGCCTCCCTCCAAGTGATAAGTACAACCAAATGAGAGCAGATCAATCGCTCTCCAGAAGAGCCGCTGTGAAACTGATTTGAACCACAAGCTTATCTTCCTGTCAGAAAGACTGGCTACCCTTTTTTACAAAAAGGGGTTATGCCAGATAAGCTAACCTGCTTCCTCAAGTCAGGTTCAACCAATATGGTAAAGGAAGGTCTAAAAGCAATTGAGAAACTTGAAAAGAACACCCACTGAAGCAATACCTATTCTTATTTCACTCATTATGGGCCAAAATCTGCATGCTCATCTATAATATCAAATGACGTACCTGAATTTCAGAATAACTGTTCTGGGTGAAACCCTAGTCCCACCGAAGTCAGTCTCTACTGACTACTTTCCTGAGGCCAGATCTCACCCTTGGTATTTGGAGAAGCCCAAATTCTACACCAAATATCTGGAGATACAAGCACAACAGAACACAGGACAAATAATGCAGTCCGCATTAAATAAACATATTGGCTTTTGTTTTGGTTTGGGGTGGTTTTGGTTTTTTGCTTTTTTCTAACTCTTATATTCCAGTCTATTTTCTACATGAAAACTGTTGCTCCCTCTTCATTCTGCTGGAACATGATGCTCTTCTCTTGTCCTAAACTCCATCAATAAATACATTTCATTAGGACTATGAGAAAGATCCACAAAATTTAGCAGAAACTATGTTAGTACTAAACAGGAATGTTGTCTGTGGTGCTATAAATATTTATATTACCTACATTATCAGTCACATCAGAACCCCACTGTATAGCTAGGCACTATACAAACAGAAAAATGACAACATCCAAAGAAATTGATATGGTCATTCCTGGACATTTTTTCTACTTTTTTAATTTTAAGCAAGGAAATCTAATAACTATACCCCTACTATACAGAAAAGACAGTCTTCCACAACAACTCAAAACCCTTTTTACCCTGTAATTGTAAATTGTACATATATATGGATCATAAATATTCACTGATTCTGTTACTGCTGATCATTTATTTTCTCCAGCAAAAGTAACAACCTCTTTCTTGGGTCCAGGTTCAGTAACAGCTCAGTAAGATGTTATTATGAATAGAGTTAGAAAGAAACTTTAGACTGTACACAGGCAAAAGTTGACTGTTAGAGGCACCTGTGTTTAAAGGGTTAAGTTTAACAAATTATTTTTAATTATGTTAAAAAATTTTAAAAGCCTATCACTAATGAAACATTTCATTCCATAGTTTGATCACAGCAAAAGCAGGAAATTCAGAGCTGACATTCCCACAGCAACCTTAACTCTATCCCCCTGTGTATATTCATTTCAACTGAGTCTTTCTTTCTATGACCTCGTAACACACATGAAATGAAGGAAAGTGTTAGGAAAAAATTCTAAAATTCATATAAATCAGAAGTATGTTGTTAAGTTCCATTATTGTAGCAGTAGCATTTGAGTGGAGATAGCATTCTCAACTGAAAAAAACCCCCCAAAAATAAACCAACAAACATGTTGACTAGTCTGTGCATTTATCGAATGTTACTGCCTGTGAATGCACATGTTCTACTAACATTTCTGGTCTCACCTTTTACATTAGGATGGTTACTTTATCCAAGTCTGGATGCAAGAAACCTGGAATCTGAAAGGGTCTGTTAGGTATGGGGCTCCAGACAAATATTACTAAACAGCATCCAAAGTTGGCTCCTGGAGCAATACAATCATTTGTGTTCCAACCCAAAACTAGTAACCTGCCAACCCCAATCTGCTCCATGCATACATAGGCCAAATATTTCCACAGTGTTTCCCCAGAATCAGAGCACAAGGAAATTCAGTACAACAACTCTCCTCTGCTAACACAGCATCAGGACAGGTTCATCTCAGCCTATGAGCTCTAGCTCTGCTACATTTGGACCTGCCCTGCACCCATTTCCCCTTGCTCTGGATTTCATGTTAGACTGGATGCAGAGTCACACAGATATGAGACTCTATCACAGACCTGATATGTACATCCTAATAAGACTATTTGCTGTATTGAAGGTCAATGTGTTGCAGAGCCTCCCTTGGGATTTTTCAGGAATTGGCCCAAGATCAACAAATCCAGTGCTGGGCTGCACCTCACAAGTCATCATTTTGTGTTAACCATCAGACCTGAATGGGTTTTGTGTATTTGTTGCCCAAACTGGCCTGTGCTGGGAGACACTGCAAGGTCTCTGCATTTTACTTGTCATGGTACATGACAACAAATGGTACTTTCTGAAACTTGAGTGCAAGTACTTCTACACCTACACTTAGGCAAAAATTTTCATATAGTGCTGGAAGAAGGCCTAAGTATCTAGCATTCAAGTTTAAAAACACGTCAGATAAAAACAGTGAAAAGCATACCTAAGGAAAACACTTTCAGCTACAGAAACTGGGTATTTCACACCTGAAAAATCAAAATGGCATCTCACAGCATATTATAAAGCAAATCAGGCACAGGTTGCAGATATGCAGAAATAAAATCCAGCAAACCTAACCACCAAGGAGGGAAGGCAATACCAGTGACTTTGCACCTCTATACTGACAACGGAGGGAAGTGATTTGGGGTCCAAGGGTAACTAAGAGGAATCTCAGGGCTCTCATGTCAGTGAGGACTTCTGCTCTTCAGAGTGGAAAATTTTGAGAAATGAATGAATACCAGCACGGCTCTGGTCATAAGGCAGGAGATGCATAGCTCCTAGGTATACTCTGGCTATTATTAAGAGAGAAGATATATATCACCTTAAGTTTTGGAGATTTTTTACTGGAATGGTGCATCAAAGGCCTTTGTGCATGCCTAGAACTTAAATGCTGTTTCTCTTGGGAAAGTCAAGATGTCAGTCAAACTCAATCTTTTCAACTGGAAAACAGCATCTCAACTAAGATATGTTCTACCTATGGAAACTTGAAGACAGACTTTAGTCTCTAAAGAGAAACTTAAAGAAGGTGAAAATTCTGATGCCACTCTGCACAGTGCATTCTAGAGTTTGCAGCACTGAGCTGCTGCTTTGCAGACTAAATGAGCAAGCTGTTTCTTACTGGACAGTGCTACGGGCAAGAAACTCCAATCATGAACTATTTGTCTTTCTTAAACCAACTAAACTTCTAAATAAAATATGGCAGGTGCTGTACCATGAAACAAATCACACAATGACATGCACGTGAAAAAATGTGCTAATTGCAATGACTTCTGGTCACTGAGAACTAGCTACTGTATTTTTCTTGAACTAAATACAGATCTCCCCGCGGCAACAGTGGAAGTTCATTGAACAGATGGAAGGCATGCATAGTCTAAAATTGTTGCAATGTTGCCATTTCCATTCTCTTTCAAAATGAGATACAGTTTACACAGAACATAGAAGCTGCATATAAATGTTTTCATTCACCTCTGCAGTTCAGCATAGCTTATTGCCTTGCTTATCTGCAAAAATGCTTGTTATTTCTGAGTACTGTTAAATGGATTGGTATCATACCAATCATAATCTCTTGCCACAGGGAGCTTGCAATGGGCAACTATACAGTGGTTTAGGTGACCACTGCTCAGAAATTTGGATTCAGTTGCTGTCTTGTTCTGCTTGTTAAACAATCAGAAGATTACAGAAAAAGCATGGCTTGGGAAAGGGTTAGGAATAGGGTAAACAGAGAATAAAATCTGACTTAAGACTACTGAAAGCAGGTGAAAGACTCCCACAAGCTTTAATGACCTTAGCAAATGTGCTGACATCATATAATATAGAAATTAGCTATACTGGCTACCATGGTATTGAAGACATGCTGCTCTTTCTCCTGATACCTAAGCAAGTTCAGCTATCTCTGCATTGCATCACAGTAGCAATGTAGATACACCCTTGGTCAGGCTATTGCTACTCAAGAAGGCAAGTCTAGATGTGGAAGATGATATGAGGAGTAGAAGAAGGATGGAAGGTAAAAAACTGAATATAAAGTACAACATGTTCATGTACCCAAAAGATAAATAAGTCTCACATAAAATATCTGTGTATCACCTGTTTTCCAATTCTTTCAGAATTTTATTGAAATCTGAGAAGAGGCTTTTCCTGAAAGTATTAGAGGAGTTGTAAGAATAAAGTGTGAATCATAAAAAAGTGACTATTTTCTCTATCTATTCCAGTTACCATGAGTTTTGGATTTTTTAAAATTATCAAATGCTGTACCTATATCTATGTAACACCCTGGAAGAAAGAAGCAAATAACATTTACAGGTGAAGCATCTAGCATGCAGAATTGGTCCTCCTAACAGTTCAAGATAACCATAACTGTTTACCAACACAGAAAACTATTTAAAGCTGGAAGGAAAAGGATTCTATTTGCTCTGTTTCTTTCAGGTGCAAAAAAAAGATTATTTTAAAATTGTTTGTTTCCTCTGTCATGTGATAGGAAGCTAACACAGACTACATGGGCATTGGCTGTGTAAACACACATAATTTTTAAGCTGTTTAAATATATTGGCACAGAATTTATGTTGTCTTTTCTGTCTAGAAAGGCAGCCAGCACAACATAAACCTCACCTGAATCTAACAGCCAACAATTACATACAAAAGGATGTTTTTCATATGTGATAAAAACAAGCATAATGAAAGTTGCTAATAATCTTCCATAGTGGCATATGAATGTTTTTTTGGTAATAACAGAAAGTTAGTGAGGCACTCATTGTACCTTTAGCACAGAAAATATAAGCTTTTATTCAGTATTTCTTACAGAATTAGTAAAACTGAATAATGGCCTCAGACTGGCCCAGAGGAAACAAACAAACAAGTGTTAAATCAGTTTCTTTGAATTCTATAAAAACTACCATAATGGGATATGTAAATGTTGTGGAAGTTTAGGAAAATGATGGCCTTTTCAGATGTCTGCAGGATAAGGAACAGCCAGATAGAATTATTGGGATTCATGTCACTAGAACTGACACTGAGTGATAAAGACATTTGTTTTTATCTTTCCATTCCAATAAAAATGTTTGGAATTGGTTTCCAAAATGATAAATAACACCCAGCAGAATACTAACAGTTCATATAAGAGCATCACTATGGGGCATCTTTGGGCACATTCATTCCCTATTCCTGTATGTTGAAGTGATTTTTGTTACTGTCCTGTAAAAACTAGTGCAGCATACATTTAAATAACATCTTTTAGGAGAGATCAGAATCAAAAAAACTTATGAAGCCAGCTAGAAATTCCTCCTAGAAAACAGTACATACAAAAGCAGTACCAACAGAATTCAGTGCATAAATAAATGGATTTAGAGTTTGAAAACTAACACAAAGACACAGCAGGTAAGACTACAGTGACTTTTTTTTCCAAAAGCACAGTGGTTTTGGCATTCAACATAATGTATTTCTATTAAAATGGCCATTCTTTAATAACTTATTTCCACTTCTTTTTGTCTCAGAACATTCCAATTAAGAGGCATAATAATACACTAACTACCTTGCTTGTCCTTCCTTTCGACCACTGTGGTGAATTCAGTACTTGGACTACTAAGTGATAACCACTTCACTCCTGACCAACAGGCTCAGTGGTCATTGGACTGGGTCCCAATGCTGCACGAAATTCAGGCAAAACCACACAAAGTTCTACCAGGTAGCAGATGGTATGTGGGGTAAAGAGTACACTGGTTGAAGCCTGGAAGCTGAAAGATGTGAATGTATGACTGTGGTCTGTCACTGACTGCTCCGGATAGGTCACTTCCACCCAAACTTACTAACTCTCCAGGAAACCAGTTTCTCTTTTCTTCGAAAGCAATCATGTGCCCGTTCAGCACTGAATCTGGACTCAACTTCCTCTGTGACTTAATTCTCTACTTTAAAATAAGGAACACAGCTTTTTCTCAGATTTTTAGGAGGTTGAGTAGACTAAGGGCTTAGAAACATGCAAAAGATAGAACAAGGGGAGACAAAGAACTTTTCAATTCCCAATTCCTGTATCAAAATCAACTTAATACTCTCCTAACAGAGAATTAGGTTATTCTAAATACTTTCTAAAAGAGAATTTAATTTTGATAATCCTGGGTGATTTTCCAGAGTCAAAAAAGACCTAAAAAACCCCCCCAAACAACCTTTAGTTTCTATGTTTCTGCCTGTTAGTGAACAAAGCAACTATGTTTTCTTCCTGTTCTCTTTGAATTATGTAGTAAAAACAAGTGACTTGTAATTTGAACTTCCACAAGTTCTTTGTGGACATCTAAATATCTCCTGTTTAGAAAGTTAATAAGGTAGGAAATAGCGTACCTTCTATCTAAGCCTTGACCCCAATCAGACTTACTCGGTACAGCAATATAAAGGAAAAACATAAAATGTGACAAGAATGGAGAACATTTACTGTCCTTGCTCTGGCATTCATTGCTCTTAACAGGAAAAAGAAATAACTGCTTGTCCTGTCACTGGTGGACTCCACTGCACAAGTGTCCAACAATTTTATAAGACTGTGAAGCCTACCTTTCTAGAATTTATTTGATTCCTGTGTTACAAACTGGCGATCACAGGTCTGTCTCACCCTCAAACTATATGATTTTTATTAGTTATTTAAGCACTGTGGTAAGACAAAATATACATGTCTTCTGTGTAGCCCAGAGATGGGAATGAAATGAGAAAATCCACTCTAGATCTTGCTTTCTTTAAAAGACACTTAACAAGAATGCTAGTGCTGCAGCATCAAATAAATTGTGAGGACATCAATTTTTTTTTTACCAACAGCCCCCAGCCCCCCGCCCAAACACACAGATGTAAGAATGGAATGCAGAATGTTAGCAGAAGGGGAAAAAATGAAAAAATAGCAAACGTATTCAGCATATGAGGACTACAGGAGAAAAGAAGGCTAACTACAATAGGAAGCTATGTTTGCATACATATTAACAATTCTGACTAGTTAGAGTTCAATTATGTGTTAAGCTTGGCAAATGTACAAGCAAAAGAAAGCAGGACTACATATATATATGTATAAATATAATCCATATATGCTCCTCAGACACTACAGTTTACCATCTGAATTTTCTTAATATTATTACTTTAATATGAAAATGGAAAATGTACATCAGTTCTTTTATTCAGTCCATTTTATAAATATTCACTCACAACTTTTCAGTCAGTTATGGCTAGAATGAAAGTGGGACAAACCAGGTTCTGTGATGCACTCTCAAAATACAGTGAAATAATTTGAAACACAGAGAAAAGGAGTCTCTAACAATCTTTTACATACACTTTTCTAAGCCTTTTGTAGAATACTGGGCCTCCAAGGTTATATTCATCTTCACCAACTCAGAATATGGCCTGTTGCACCTACTGCTTGTCAAATACTCCTAGGGAAGGGGCTGTTGTGCTATCTAAAGTACTATATCTAGGTGCAAGAATATGAAAAATAGTAAGTGGTACCTTCATAAAAGATTCTGCCAAAGACTTCACTAGCGGCACATCACTTTCAGAGATCTTAGTGGGCATATGAGGATCTCACTTAGAGCTGGATCATGAGACCAGGCATCAATCACACAGTTATCCCCTGGAGGCTATACCACAGCAATTAAAGGAGGAAAAAAACAGAAAAATTTAAAAAGTCATGGAAAAAGTGGGATGGAACTGAGCGAGTGCTTCCATATCAGCCAGGTGTAGATAACTCGTCAGGAGCAAGAGGAAAAGCTACACCTCGGGAGGGTTTTAGGACAAGCAACAAGACCTGTACTTGGAAAGAACACCAGAATCTACAACAAGGATTTGCTTGCAAATACGCGTGACATAAAGCAGATCCTATTAAAGGAAGGTACGCAAACTAAATGAGTCTTTATGTATTCACAGGGGGGGAAGGAAGATAAAACAATGGCAACAGGCACATGATCTGAATGTGGAAGGTGATTCTATTACAACTTCTTCCTACATTTACCCAAATGGGATTTTGGCTGGATTCTGACCTCTGTCAGCAATGGGACAAGGATGACAAGGGGTGAATCCACTGCACTTCTACTAGGGGTGGTCAGAATTTGTTCTTCAGAAGCGATACAAAATAAAGCAAAAATCCAAATTCAGGGAATTGACACATGGAAACCAAAAGTAAATAACAAGGGACATGGCTCGAGTTAACACAGTGCCAATCTTATTTAAAATTCCTTAAAAGCTTGATAAGGTAAAAAGGAATAACCTGTCTGGGACAGGTTGGAAGGTAAATAAATAAATAAAGCATTACAGGAATAAAAAGGGAATTTAGTTAGAACTCCAATACAATATATCACTCAAAGAGTACTGAGCACATGGAGAGAGCTGCCAAGTGAAATCATCAAAGTAAATGATATTGATGAACTTAAAAGATACTCAGACATTTTTATGGTGAGAGAGAAAGAGAAAAGGGGATTGAAGGATACAGTAGATACAAACCAGGCAGAGGGGGATGTAATAAACTTACAGAAGAAACTTCTTGGTTCAGATGTACTTTTCCAGTTCAGAAATTTCTTTTGTCCATACCGGTGATTAAATGAGACTAACTCCTTGTATGTTAAGTATCTGCTAAGCACCATAATCATTGTTCTAGAAGTTACGATACATGGCTGCATGCGGAAAACCCCAACAACTTCCCTTTCCTTCTGACCACAAAAAGCTACTGTGTCCATTGACCAACAACATAACATACATCACTAAGAACAGAACTCAAAATTCAGATCCGAAAGCAATGTTTTCCTCTCATCTGGCTTGCAAAGAAACACTCAAGCAAGCTAGACATATTTTTCAGTATTGACAGGAATAGCCTCACATATTGCCACCTGGTAATATGACAGAACAGCACAGACACATACCAGCAAACATACCATGGCAAAGACCTTGGCTTAATTCTTACTTGTATCAGTTTTAACTAAGCAAAAGTACAGAATGGATACAAAATTGGGGGAAAAAAAAAAGAAGTCAAAATTACTTGCTTTAAGCAGAGCAAGTCAACATTTATCTCACAGAGGCCTTGTAATCATGATCACGTAGAAATAATAGAAGCTGCTGAGAGGGCTATTACATGGTTATTCCAAATAATAGCTGTTCTGTTGTTTGCTTCCTTAGAGGACAGGTACATACTATAAAATTTGACATACCTTTGATTCTTACATCTCCTGCACTTCACTCTTTTGCTCCATCTTTCCTAAATAACTCTGCAGAACTCAGTATTGCTGGCCACACCATCCTGAGGATCGACAGTGCTTCATGCACTTTAACAGGTAGCCTGACATATGCATGCAGAATTCTCCATGGCTCTAAGTAGTTTGAAACTAAAAGCAAAGAAAGTCCTCGCTGCTCTACTATGGCAGGGATGGACCTCTCAGAAGAAACGTAGGCTAGACATAACACCAACACTTGCACCTCTTCCACCTCCACAGTATGTACTACATAGACCTTACTGCAACACACTAGACTTCTTACATACCTGCTGTCCTTGCTTTAGCAATGGTTGACAGCTTGTAGTTCAAAAGAAGGTGAAATACAAAGACTCTCCTATTTTCTGATCCATTCTAATATACAAGTCATTTATTGTCTGTACACAAAGCGTAAATTTCCGTCTTCTTCCTGTTGGAAATATATTAAGAATAACAGAAGACTAAGTGCAAGAAGTGATACACACCTTTCTTGTTGTTAGTAAATTTTTTATTACTAGCAGATAATTTTAATTTTTCTTATGTATTTCATTATTGACCCAAAAAGCTAACCCTAAAGTCAGAATTTTGCTTTAGTTAACCAGGGAAATCTATAGTCATGTATAGATACACTGTTGTTATTTCAAAAACCATATAGTCCTATTTCCCTGAACTCCGGACAGATTAGATCAAAGAAGTCCTTTCTTTATTCACAAACCCAGAAATCCTTCATCCTATCATCTGACTGAAAGCCACTTCCACAAGGCTCTTCTCAGAGTGACAAACTATCTGGTCTGCAACTGAAGATTCTTGTCTTATCTCCCCTTGTGCCTTTCTTGTACTCCTACATTTGCAGCCAGCCTTTTAATATTCAGAAAAGCCCAAGCCAAACAGTTCTTGATTGCTAAGGCTATACATGTACACTTCTTCTTCATGACAGTGACATATTTCTGAGCCTTAGTTTGAGGCTCCCCAAATGTTCCTCATTTTTCACTCAATGGCAGTATTTTCAATTTACAGAATTGCAAAACTATCCTGATTTGAAGTGAACTGTTTTCCAGACATTCCACAGCTGTAACAATCTGTCCTTGCCTCATATGTCCACAGGAATTAAGCTGTTCAAAAATAAAAAAATACAAACCCCAAATATTGTTAGGCTGGCAAAATCCAGCATATGTATGACTGACACTGGTTTTATTCTCAATCCCCTTTTTTCAAGGTGATTCTCATTACAGTATTAAGCCTGACAGCCCTAAAATCTGAAAACTTCTGTTCATCCCAGAATATCAGCAATGACAGCTTAACTTACTACTCTGTCTTTTCCATAAGCTTCAGGTATGATTTGGAGGAACCACTGTCAGCCAAAAGCAGAGTATTCAGCCTTCAAAACTATCCAAATGCCCGCCTTTCATCCTTTAGACTGTGAAACAAATGTGTCCATTATGCAGATGGCTAATGGGATATTACCAGCAATGGTCACCAGGTCAATGCTTCAGATTTATGTGGCTTTCATAAAACGGCTTGATTTCCCAAAGCTAGAACCAAGCATGCCTTCCCCAGGACTCCAAGACTCTGCTGCTACTTCTGTGGTGACAATCACCAGTAAAAGATTTTATTGTAAACCTACAGGGAACACTTTTTAACTTGTACTGCTGCCCTTCCAATCCCCCCACATAAAAAGTCTCGAAGCATAACCATGCCTCCAGGTGGTTTTATTATCAGGAGATGCTGTGAGGTAACAGGGGAAGGATCATTCTCTATATACTCACCACTTTTACTTCCTGCCTAAACAGTCTCCCACTGATCATTCATGAAAACAGAATGTTAACTTAAATGGGTCTTCAGTTTGACCTAGGTTTGTCTGATATTAATCATATTTTGTGGGCTACCCTAAGAGACCTGGAGATTAAAAAAAAAAAGAAAAAGTCCCACATGATTCTTACCACACCCTACATCACACTACCTATATAACTTGTAAAAAAACTAAATAGGTAATCAATAGGGTAATTATGTGACAACACACAAAAGAGACATTTAAAGGGGCTGTTCATGCAATACTCAAAGCAAAGCACTGGAATTTAGGAAGATTTGGTTATATTCTTACATCCTAGCAAAAAAATGGTAAGGTTTTCAAGGCGACACTTGCTCTCTGTGTTCTCTGAAGGATACTGACAGAGTTGGGTAGAAAATCCTGGGCTAGTTGAGTGAAAAGCAGACTACACATAGTACAAAAATCTAAGCTTCAAATAGCCAGTCTTTGCTCACCACAACTTACATGTTTCTAACCTCCATTTCTCAAACAAATGCATTCACATTTGGCAACGCACATACAGGATTTCATCCTACAAGCAGTGATGGATACAAACAACTTTACTCATACAGAGACGCACTCACTTCAATGACCTACTAATGTAGGTACTAGATTGATGCTCACTCTCTTGTACTGTGCTTCAGTATGTGATCAGTCCCAAAGAGGCTCTCAAAAGAGCAATCACATGAGGAGGACCTCTGCATGGAGAAACAGCACAATTGCACGGTGCATACTTAGCTTGTATATGAATTCTCAGACTATTTTTAGTTTTAAAAACTTTTAATTTCAGATTTGGTCACTTTTTCCCTAACTATTCTTCTTTACCACCACCACTCCCCCCACAATATGGTAAATGAATCAAAAAAATCCTGAACAACAATTTAAAAAGACTCCTTTTCTGTTTAGTGTCTGGTAACAATATACAGGTTGTTTGGGGTTCTTCATCACTTACTGAATAATTTCTGCAGGCACCCCAGGAATTACAGAATTGTCTTTAAGGGCAAACAGCAAATCTAACATTGGTATTTGAGATGGGCTAGTGACTTTATACCAGACACAGATATTGCATGATCTTATGTCAGTTCCCTGATGTGAAGAGCATAATTCTCACTGACTCACACATAAAAAGGCATTTACTTCTTCCAGCTTCATTACCTAGAGACACTCTCTTACAGTTACGTTTGTAAGCTGTCACTGGACAATTGCAAGAAGGTGAGCAAAAGGCTTCCCCCTTTCCACACAGCTATGTAGACGCTGCTCACAGTAATTTGTTCTCAGAAATGGAAGGCCCATTTATTCCTGGATTCCCAACCCCAGAAATCTGAAGAAAGAGAAAGTAGGCCCAGATGCTACCTACCCTCCGCATTAGCACACAGAACAGGGAAATTAATTTGGAAATATACCACACATGTACTTCATTCAGCCACTTGTACCCACAGCAGCACTAAAGGCTTGATCTCTCTGGTTTTACCAGTTTATTCTCTTAATGTTCACTATTAGAATAAACATTCCTGCTAACCAAGTAATTCTGTAGAGTCTCCCATGAACACAAGCATTGCAGGGCCAAATGAAATCTATGATTTTCATTTAAGTGATTCTTTCCCCCCTAGCTTTCCCTTCACCTGGAAGAGAGTAACAACAAACCTGAAGTTAGCCAAGCGATTTCATTGTCAGCGGTAGAACTGGATGCCAAAAAAGGAGAAAGGAAGAGGGTAGGGAAAGGAGAGTAAAGAGAAGAATGCAAAAATCTCCATTTTAAAGCCTGTCCCAGATCATGTAAAGCTGTCAGTGCATTTGGTTAATCCCTCTAGTGCTTCGGTGGAAAAATCACAGCAGGCAGCTGGATACAACATCCAAGGCTGCCCTTTCTTGTGTTTTTTCCATTTCTGGCAGCATACTGTCATACATGCAGCATCTGTCCATTTCCACAGACTGTGGCTGTACATTCAATCGAACTAAAACAGTTAAAGGAAAAAGCAAAAGCAAAGGTTCAAAGGGCAATGAATAGCCAGGGCTCTTGGAATTCTGCAGGTGTGGGACCCCCAATCCCAGCTAGCTAACCCTGCTGCAGAAATCACTGCAATTGCTTGCAGAGTTTTCACATCTGCCTACTTCCACCTGATTGGCATCCAAATTTTGAAAGCTTGATAATGCTGCTCCCAAAGATGTGAAAAAAGTGATTTGTGTAACCTGATCTCTGACCTTGCATTTTAAATGTGGAAGGGGAAAAGAGGAGCAATCATTATTCAGGAAAAAACTTTATTACTAACACAGCAGTATAAGTACCAGTAATGTAGACCCACAATGCAGTCTTTAGGATGTATTTGTATGGATAAAGCACAACTTCCTTTTCCTATGACTGCTGTTTTTTCTCCAAGAAATATCTAAATATTACAACTGTCAGCTCAGTCAGAAACCTTGTTTTTCATATGATGGAGCTCTGAGGCACTTATAGACGTAACTCAGTATCTTTTAGGGAAATCATACGGGGGGGGAAACGGTACAGATGTATAAATCTTGTCCACTACTATGTGGACTCTATATTACTGCTGGGTTTTTAAATAATTTTAGTTGTATCTGGTGGTTTCTACTGAGAGTATATCTGAGATAGGTACAGTTAAAAATAAATCACTGCTCCTAAGAGCTCTCAATCTCAATAAATAAAATGGACAAAAAGTAGAAAAGGAAGTAGGATTATCCCATTTTACACAGACAGAATGAAAGCAATAGTTCTATGATCATTAGTACTAGGTTATAAAAAAACCAACCAAACAAACAAAAAAACCCAACCAAAAACAACACACACACACCCCCACCCCGAAACAAGATCAGGATTAGGTGCAAGCATTTTTTTCTCGAACTAGCCCCAGATGTGATACAAAAGTTACACTGGCTGTGGATGGACAAGTAAAGTTTGATCTAACATAAAGATCTGCCTGAACACCACTCAAGAAGGATGAGTGCCTTCTATGTCCTGTTTCAGATGCTTTGCCACACAGCCATAAGATCCCCCTAATGCTTGTGCTTGTATTTCATATTTCTTAGAGTCACTGAAAAGTATTCTGATGATGCTGAAGTAAAAATTTATTCTATCTTAAGAAAAAAATGGTAATTTTTTCAGTGCTACAGATACAGTAAAGGAGGAAAAAACAGCAACTCATGTAAGTATGGGCAGCATAAATATTTGTGGTGTGTTTTGGTGTTCATACAACAAAGGAAAGAAGCCCCAAGATGTCTTTAACACTGTAAACACATCTTTGGAGTTACTCACTCCAATACATAAGTATATTTGACAGGAAAATAAAAACAATTAAAAACCCCATACTTTAAGTGTTGAAGTGCTTATTATAAATATTCATCAGGTTGGTCAAGTGTTTACATAAATGATGAACTCAGATTAGAAGAAAAGTGTTTTAACAGCCTTTGGTCAGCTGCAATATTCACAAAAAACAGAGGTGTAAATGAAATGGGCTCAGCAGAGAAAACATATTCTGCTCTTTCTGTCCAAAGTTGTTGGGTGAATATGTTTCTACAAACTTAAACCTTAATCATTATCATAAGTTAGAAGAAAAACAAGTAATACTTTTATTTACACAATGTTTAGCTGCCAATGGCATTTTAGGAGTTTCCTACAAAATAACACACAGATTAAAGAGACAAAAATAGAGACAAAAATTGCACATGATTAAAACCAGAGAGCCCCTTAAAAACATTCAATCACTACACAGTGCTGAAGTACTCAGAAAGGTTTCAAAACCTCTTAAATTTTGTGGTTCTTTTTAGATAAAAAAACAGGACTCCAAAACCTAAGATGCAACTGTTGCCCATCATGCTTCTAAGTTGTTTTAACACCAAGACACTTTTCATCCTGCTGGCACTAACACTTCCTCCTTCACTTGAAAATGCAAAAGAAATAACTAGAAATATCCACCTACTGCAAGCTGAGAAATGTGGCTCTTCATTAGTCAAAGAGCTGCCAATTCTAACTCAAAAGGCCTACTTTCCTGGTTAATGCTGATCATACCTTCTGATTGACAATGAATCGGTTTGTAAGAAACTAGCTTTTACTGTACTTCACTGTTGTTAGTTCTTCAGACACAACTCTGTTACACGTAAATTTTTGTCACAGGCTCCATTCAGCACACCAATGCCTATGCTTACCTACTTCACTTGGAAGCACATCCCTTAATTTTTTGATCAGCTTCCTTTACAGTTAACTATAGAACAACTCTGACAATAGGCTGTAAAAGGTGTATTCTGGAGCTTCCAAACAACAGAATTTTTAATTAATTGACAAATATCAAATCGGTGCTCTCATTTACATACACTGTAAAGAGTAGGACTGTAGGAGTGCAGCAGAGGAAAGGAGGTACATGAGTTGAGTGAAATCCTTAGTGGTTAAGAAGCAATAAAAGAGAAGAACGTAGCTTGCCACTAGATCCTGTTTTCTAACAGTTTCTCAAAAGAAAAAAAAATTACTCCTTTTACTTGTAAATGTAGGTCATAATAAAAGTCAATTTAATAAAATTACTTTGATGTAATTTCTTTAATTTTCAAGCAAGATCCACACTATTGATATGGTTGAAATAAAATCTAGGACAAGCCAGCACCTAGCCAAATGAACAAATACCTTGTCATGTAAAAATGTTTTGCTTGTCGTGTATACGAAGTTACAATCCCCTACACAACTAAACACTTGGGAAAATCTTCAAGTACACTTCAACAACACGTCCGATTTGAAGACAACATTCACTATGTTTTTTTAAGAAAAATCTGTCTTGATCACTGTTCTTTAAAGCTTCACTGTGTCTCCTTCATCTTGGAATATTTTCATTTCTGAATCAGCACTGGGGTCCTTGGAGCTATACATCTAGTAGGCATTTTTCATCGGGTAAAAGGGAACCCAACTCTTTGCCTGAAACCTCAAGGTTTGTTAAAAAAATAAAAGGGGGGGCACTCTTACTCCACACTTCAAGAGCAATAATGGCCCATGGATTAGCTGATATATTAGCTCTAAGTAGAAAACTATAATATTTTACTCAGAAGTAACCCTGGATAGTTGCCTTGAATAACCCAAGGCCTGCAGAGTGCTATCTTTCCTACATTTGCAAAGCAACTTTGTTTGTTTTAACTATTGAAAGTAAAACAAATCTCACACTTAAGTCCAAGCAAAATGTGCACAGAGGCACCCTATTTCATAAACCAGAAAATTCTTTCCATATATGGTGCTTTTTGCCTGTCTTCATTGTGATTTCAATCTACAGACAATTGCACCACTAGAATGGACAGAAATTTTGAAATTCAACTGAAAATATTTTTTCTGAAGTTAGAAAAAGAAAACTAATTTAAACCAGAACAGATGTTGAAAATGAAATACGATAACTCTTCCAGTACTTGCTGACTGCCACCAGGATCTCTATGCAGTCAAGAAAATGTGTTCTAAATATCTATTAAAAAAAACAACAGAAAAACAAATAAGGAGAGGAAGAGCAAGGTGGAAGCAAGGGATATGGGATGGCAGAGCTACATTATTGAAAACTGGGAATGAACTGGCTATTCTTGTCTACTGCTATTCTGTACTGAAAATGTGTTAATTTAAAAGGTTCTGGACTGACAGAGGACCAAATCCTGTGTACCTCGCAAAAATCCAGAACAAATCCTCAACCCAAACACTTTCATCAGGTTGCTGCAATGGTCCTATACTCCTTAACTCTCCCAGAAAAGCCAAGGCATCTGACCACCTCCTAATCAGCCCTTTGACAGAAGCCTAATGCAGGAGTTGGAATTTCCCTTCTCAGTAAAGGGACAGGCAGGTTATTGCTGTACGTAACTGAAATGTAATAAAGTTATAATACGTATTTTGCCTGCTCTTTCTGTCTCTAGTGCTTTTTTCATGAAAGAACCATAGATGGATTTAAAACCAGGATAGTTCATCCATTAGGCAATGACCTCATCTGTAGGCCAATTTTTGAGGAGGACTAAACCAGACCTTATTATGAACAGGGAAAAATTTTACTGTTAATTTTTTTTTAGACCTGTCAGCTGCATACATGCCATTGAGAATAAGTTCTTTTTTCACTACTGTAGCCTTAAAAGGCAATGAGCCTACCCATATGGAGGCTACTTTTTGATAAAGAACTTCGAAATAAACGTGCCTATTTTGTGCAACAGATTACATGCATGTATACATACCCTGTTTGGAGGACACTCAGGGTTATAAAAACCCAAAACAGGATCGAAGGGAGGGGGAAAAGAAAGGATTTCAGTCCTAGAGTACAATCTACATTTCATTCAAGTGAATGGAAATCTTCACTTTGATTTGAAGAGAGATTGCATTCTACCCAAAATGAGCTATAGATCCCAATTGTTAAGCACAACATTTGGAAAGCTTCTCAGGCAAGTCTACTGTACACATTACAGTTGGCCACTTTTGAGTTCCTCTTATATTCCAAGACTTGTTTCAGCTGCATGTGTGCATAAGTACTATATTACATGTATGTAACATATACTTACACGAGTAATTTTTATTGATTTAAATTTTGACTGCAATACTTTTTTACATGCATTTTTACAATGAAAAATGCAAACAGTGCTTCAAGCAGGCATTCATACATTTCTTTCACTAGGATCAGCATTAGGTACTTGCAATTACTGGGGTATTGCACTGTATACTTACATATTTTAAACAGTATTCTTAATGCTGTAATTGCAGGAATCTCTCAACTTTACAAACAGGTGGTGAACTTGGAAATGCACATGTTTGGGTATCTGCTTGTGAAAAACTGCACATGCACAAGTTGCTGATTTTGGAAACAAGACCTATAAACCATGTGCTCCAAATGGTAATCCAATGACAGCCATCTAACGACCAGAGATAATTACAAAAGATTCCCTGTTACTACCCTACCCCTGCAATCTACAATACTGCACATAGTACAAATTAATCTGAAGGGTTCTGGCACACTGAATTACAAGACTCAATCAGAACATGATACCCAATAAGACAGATGATTGGTGTGATAAGAAGTGATGGATATTGCAGTGTAACTCACTCTGCTTTCCTTTGCACTAGTATACATGCATTTACACCAGCATAAAAACTCTTGCAAAACATACATCAGGCCATTTCTTCATAAGCAAGTGAAAATAGTTCATCTATTCACTAGGCAAGGAGGAAATACTATAAGCCAAGGAGTGGACAGAAATCAGGATGCCCCAAAGCCTTCCTGGAGTCCTACCAAAGAAACTTTGGTGTGGGGAAATTGGCCTTCCACAGCCAACCTTTTCCAGTCCCTCTGGATTTGAATGAGCAACCTTAAACAAAACCTTAAAGTGCTTTGCTTTTTAAAAGAGGGTGTTGGACTGAAATGCTTAACCATAAAGACCAGCTCGTCTTTTAAATCAACAGTTGTGCCCACTTAAGAGGCACCAAAGGGGCACTGTGGTTTTCTTTTAAAGATTAAAAAAGAGAAGCAGAGAAAGAAATATATCCCCTTATTTCCTTAAAATTGCTAGTGCTTCAGGAGCTTCTGAAGCACTGGGCTGTTTTATTAAAATTGCCTCTTGGTAGCATTATAGTGTTGCCAAAAAGTACTGCTCACTGCAGTGATTAAAAAGTTACTCTTTTTCTTAGGAAAGCTTTGAATTGTTTAGTCTGTCCCCCCAACAGTAGCAAGTGAGCAAAGGACATGTTTTTAAAAAATAAATTAAGACAAATAAAAAGCTTAGCACAATGGAATTGGATCCCTGTCTTCCCCCAGTAAATATATCTAATATCACATGCCTATTCAGAGTGGGAAGAAGGGACTTCCCCTCAGTAACCTCTGTGAGAGAAAGAGAGAAGAGAATGCAATTGTTTCCCATCTCATTGTATGCGTTACTAAGCCATGATGCCAGCCACATGCTGATTATCTCTCGTGTTACATAAAGGGCTCTCCTGCGGTGCCAATTGCCTGCCGTGTGGTCTGTATCCTGTTACATAAAGTGTTATCCTGTACCACCATGCGCTGTGCCAAGCGCTATTCTTTGCTACCATGCTCCCCGTCTTCAGATCTCAAACGCCCTTTGTTTCCATGCCTGCTTCTGCCCACATCTTAAAAGCCACCTAATGATTAAAACAAAACAAGAATACTTCTCAGTAAACAGTGATTTTGCAGTTACACTGTAAAATGAGAAAGAACACAAATAATTGTTGCTCAGGGATCCTGGAGGCTATGAGAGAGCTGTATGAAAAGATCCCATTAAAGACAGTGTCACTGTACGGTCCTCTGTGACTCGGACATTGCACCTACATGCTTCTATCATTTATGGGTCATTCTGAAGGTAGCGTTTTATCTGCCTCAATGTTTTTCTAAGGCAATCCTGAGATCAGCTGTACTGCTTAAGATGAAAGCAGCCTTGGAGTAAAACACGCTCAGAATAGCTGTCTCTCATGATGTATTGCAATAACACATTGTCAAAGGGCTCTGCTGCTCCAGCGATCTGTAAACATGCTGCATCATCAAAACAGTGCAGGAGTGATGATGTGTTACTGGAAAGATGGCAGCAGTATAGGAGGAGCACATCTAGAAGCAGAGTTCACCTGACTGTAGGCTGACAGCCAATTCACACAGTACAGTGTAATAGAAACTGCTCTTTTGGGTGGCCTAGCAGGAATGAAACTGCTAAATTAGCTGCCCTGGCACTACTGTTTCTGGCAAATGAAAATGGCAAGTCTTACATGCACAAAGATAAAGGTTAGGCAAAGGGTTTCCCAGTTGAGGAGAGAAGAAAGAGAAATTGAATTATCAAATTTTTGTGAAGCCACAGAAAACAGAATCTCATCTCCCAGGGCTCACGGCCTTTTCTACAACTGCTTTGTAAAGAGGGACTGACAGCCAGCAGGACTATATATTTTCCTTTGAATCATTGTATGAGACTAAGAGGTAATTTAGTATAAATCTTTCAATTTGTTATTTTCACTGTTTTTAAAATATTTCTCAGATCTCAAATAACCCTTTTTTGTGTCTGGTAACATGTTCATCAAATAATGCGATCCACCTTCAGGACCAAAGAAATCCCCCAAACAAGAGCAAAAATAGCTCTGCCTGGTCAGTCTCACTTATATAAGGGCCAAGATTAACTACAGGGATGAGATTTCAACTTTGCTGAATCAAACAGCCTCACTCCCAGTCACATGATGAAGGCTGGGGAAGGAAGATGCATTACTTCTTCATTTAAATCAGTGCCTCTTGAGACTTTACTACAAAGACATGGGGCAAAGTCCTGATGCCAAGCAGAAAGCATGCAGATAGGTTTGTAAGTATCAGTTTCCCTGTGGTTCTACATCAGACCTCATACTAGAGGCGGCAAATACCAAAAAAACCCCCAACACCAAAACCCCAAACACCCAAAAACCAAACCAAAAAAACAAAACCAAAAAAACCAGCCCAATACAACCTTTCAACACTATTAGTCTTGGAAATTGGAATTGGTGGATTCAGTTTTTGTGACAACATGAACAGTGTCCTGCAATATTTGACTTAAACAGAAAGTTTACAAGAAAATAACGGCAGGGCTCTGCTTGAAAAGGTTCAAAAAGTTCAAGATTTAAAAAGCATTGAGGAAAAACCCGAACCCTGCCACAAAGCCTTTAGCTTATACAGAATAACTAGCAGAGAAACAGTATTATTGCCTTCATCCAAAACTCACAGCAGAGACTTTCCATTTGTTACCACTAGCTTTGAATTAGGACAAAATTGCTCCTAGAGTCATGCAAGAAAATACAGTGGCTGTGAAGACAGCATAGTAGTAAAAAAGGAAAAAAATCAATAATAGATGGTAGCCTCATGGTGCATAAACACTATGGAAGTGATTTTTGGTTGGTTTTTTTTTTAAGTTAAAATAATGCAATCAATGTTTCTTGTCTAGATAAGCTTTCTTGCACTGTACATTGTGTCATACTGCACCATACATTCTTTATCCCCCTCTATTGCATCCCTAGGGTCAAAGGTAGAAGATAGAAAAATTCCTGGAATAATATCTGCAATAAATTATTACTAACTATTATAATTCAACATGGGCATATAAACGGCACTTTAAAGAAAATTGAATTTGTTGAAAATTAAACCAAACCTGGTGTTACTTTGAACAAGAAGCGCTCTGATTGTTTTCAGATTTCCATTATAAAATAGGCTTTTTTGTTTTATGTGTTATATACCCTCTGAGGAAAGGAATTGTACCTCAAAACATATGGGTGTTCAGAATCTTTATTTTTAAATACAATGCTCCATGCTCATAAAACTCTGCTTGGAAGCCAAGGAATTTCTAACAAGGTGCATAACAGCAAACCTGAAAGAAGGCTAAAGATGAAGAAAAACAGAGCTTGTATTCATTAATTAAAATAAATAAGAAGAGAGCATAGAAGTGAAAGTGACCTTAATTTGGGGACAAATATCTGTGGTTTAATTCAGTGATGTCTTCTCGCTATCTGTGGGTGTATAGGCACAGACATAGGCAAGAGGACAGAGTAATAAACAGACATTTATTTTGTGGAGCAGGCATATTGTTTTCAGTCTACTGCATGGTGCTTTCATTTTATTGCTGTAATATGTTACAGTGAAAGCATGAAGAAGGGACTCTGCTATCTGGATTTTAAGGAATTTTTTCATGCACAGCTTTTCTTTTAAAACACATGTTCTGTTAGAACAACAAGCTTACACATCTTATTTTAAACTAAGTGCTATATAAACTGGAATGCTGTTAAATATTCTCTCACAGTATAAGCCATAACTGAGTGTGCCCCACTAGGATTCAGTGTATGTATTGGGCGTGTTTCAGCCTTGTGTATTAAACCACCTGTGAAGTGTGCTTATAATCCACTAATGCACACCCGGGATAAGCTTTTTACTATTGGGGGAATGGCTCATTAATTTTACATTACAAAAAAATGTAAACACTCATTTTTGGTTGGGTTTATGCAAGTTATCCTTTTATTACAGAAAGTCATTTCCAGTGAGGGGTAAGAGCATGGAAAGGTGAAGGCTATCATTGTTTTTTATCTAGGTTGTCCAAAACCTTGGTTTTTTTATTACCTAATGGAGTTATTTTCCCTCTCTCTGCCCTCAGCTGCAGAAGCTTAACTACTTGTCTATGGCTGTGTTCTGCATTCATCCTTTCATTAAAAGCTGAGACCAATATGCCAAAGGGGCCACAGAATTGTCGTTTAAAAGGAAAACTTGACAAGACATGAAGCAGCAATTAAAAATATTGTCCCTTACAAAGGACACGTCCTGCCTCTGCTCCTTGCTCTACTATCTATCCCATTCTGATACATTAATACCTTATGTCAACCCATCAGGACTCCTCCCACGTGCACAAACTTAGTCTGATGGAGACATGAAACCTCTGCCTGCATTACCAAGGCGAGCACTGCTGTGATTTTTCTAAAAAGACTCACCGAACCAGTCACAGTGTAGTGTTGAATAGTCAAAATTCACATCCAGAATCTGATTGCTTACATTTGCAAATGCTTTCCGATATTTCAGATCTGTCTGTTCCCTCCTGATGACGCCTCTGAGCCTGGCAATCACCATCTTTCTTGCAGACCTAAGAGCAGGTGGAGAAGAGGAACTGGAAAACACTTCACTTCAAGGATAGTAATATGGCATGAAGGGACCAGCAACCAGTAGTCTGCCTGCATGCACAAACAGCTAGTTTGCCCATGCAAAGTTGCACAATTAAACTGCACGCACAACAGTTTTATGAACAGTCCTGGACTTCACAAGTTTTGGAAGTTGGGCTCTGCAACTATAAAATTATACACTTGATATATATTATAAGTACAGTAAATAGAGTATAATTAGAACAGAATACAATGTACTATTTTTCACTGCTTTTTATTCTTACTTCCCTAGAGCTACAAAATGAGCTTCTAATGAGCTTTGGGTAGTCACATAAATAGAAAACCTAACGTTATAATGCCTGATAGTGATCTAAACTGCTTAGATATGTTTTGTATTACACCACAAAACAGTGGTTTGTTCATGGAATGGAACAAAATTTCATGTTACTCATACTTTGGCCCTAGGCATGCATGTGTTGAAACCATAATCCCCAACGTATTTCAGAATATGTTTGGACAACCAAAGTTGCTCTGTGAAAATGACCCAAAAGGAAAAACCCCTATCCATTAAAAACACAGATTACTGAGACCTCAATGTTTAAGTGTAGCCTACAGCACATAAAGAAAAATTTCCAATACACTGCTAATTTTCCCAGTTAAAAAGAAAACGAAGATGAGAAGGATGTATTCAGAAACCACATAGGAAAGCTGTAAACTAGCTGTATATGGATTAACATTATACCATTCTACCCAAAAGAAACAAAATATTCTATGCCAAGACAGGAAATCTCCTATTAAAATGCTTTCAAACATGACTGTACAGATATACACTGATTTCATATAGATGGGTTCTCCCCTAAGATTTACAACAGCCATTTTCTTTAATATGAAAAGTCAGGAAAGAACACTGACAGTAGCAGGAAGTATTTTCCCCCACTCTAGCAGTTCCTTACAGATACTAGGCAGGGAAATATCTGTGTATGGGAAGTGTAAGTGGCGTTACCCTCACAACACCTCTGCGAGGGAGATGGATAAACAGACAGGTAGACAGACAAACTGACAGACTGATAGACAGGTATGCAGAGATTAAGTGAATTACCACGAGTCAAACAAGGAACTTGCTGCAGTCAAGAAATGGATCCAGATCCCCCAAGTTCTTATCCAGTGTTTCAAATAAAAGCTCATCTTCAAAAAGCGGTAATTCTTTACCAGGTAACAACTAATAGATTTATACTATTTCTGTTTATTATTTTATCTGCAGGAGCTGAAGCTTCAGTAGATTATTTTTGTAGCTCCTTAAGTGCCTATTTTATGCAGATAGACCAGAATTGGATCTTAAAAACAAAGAATGAATAGGTTTGAGAAGGTTTAGACATAAAAGTCCACATCTACATTCTTCAAAAACATGTTTTTATGCATTACCTTCCTTTCCCAAACTGGGAACCCAAACAAAACAGATTCCAATTGCCGTTACATATTTGGATTAATCCTTTTTGCTTTTACTTCTTCAGAGTAATTCAACGAATAAGCAGCCTTGTGCTGTTTATATGAGCATTGCTATAGAGGTAACTAGAAAAAGTGTTAACATTTGATTTGAAACTCACAGGGATAAAAAAGGTCAACTGCTCATCATAAAAGATTTACTGTCAGATGGCATACTGTGCATTAAAAATAAGCAGAAAGTTACAGTGATTAATTCTACTGTATTTTTACAACAAGGAAACAAAACTAAGAAGTGAAAATATTCCCCTGAAATTAAAAAATCCTTTTTGGGAAGGGCTCCATTTTCGTTTACATGCAGCTCCATTTTACATGACATTGGCTGTGAAAAGGGATTTTCAGCTGGTCTTTAGTGGAATTTATGCTAGTTTTAAGGCCTTTTGCATAGCCAGAGGAGTGTAAGGAGTCTTGATGTAAATGAAAATCTGCTTTTTAATGTCCACACTCCTCAAAGTAATAAAGATTTTATTATTTTAAAAGTTATGTGCACCCACTGTGCAATATCAAATATGCATGTTGTAAACACTGTGGACCAAGTTCAGACATGATGTAAGCATGTGTAACTTGACTGACTTCAAAGGGACCACTTGTGAAACAGAATACTACTTAGCACGGCTATGAGCTGCAGGATCCATGCTAAGTAGTCACGTTATTTTAAATAGAATTTTTTGAGCAGTATAGTGTTACGCAACATCAGAAAGTAAAGCAGAATTAGGCTGTCAGTAATCTATGGGGTCGAGTATCAAAAGAATTGTTTGTGACTTCATGCAAGACACAAAAAACATTTCAAACAAACTGAAAAGAGCGGACAATGAGAGTGCTGAGATGTCATTTCAGAGCAAGAATGGCCACCACTGCTTTAAACAAGAAAAGGCTAATAGTTCATGGACACTGATGCTGCATATAGGAAAAGCAGTTGTTGTGTAGGCAATGTATGGAGAAAAGAGAAAAGAAAAAGGGCAAGGAGCAGGACCCCACAGTCTTGGAAGATGGGACCACAATCGGGAAAATGACAAGAAAGACCAGCCAGAACACTGGCATATGCACTCATACACAGAGAGCAGAAAACCAGGCAAGTAGGTGGCACTGATCTTGTGTGTCATTTTGCAGAACTGCATTCACTCTTTAACTTGCATCTACCGCACCGCCTGGCTGTATTCTTACCAATCAAAGTGCTTTTGGACAATATAAAATGAAGTTGTAGCTTGTAACATGGCAGACATTAGTTAGTTTCTTTTTTTTTTTTTTTTTTTTTAAAGAAGGACTAGGGCATTAGATGATTCACAGCCATGAAGATGTTTCATCATGGATCATCAATTTGCAGACTGAGAGCTTGAAATCAAATGGAAAAGAAACTCAGCAGAGAAACCACAGGCAAGCAATGCTGCTGAAAAAAAGACATTCAAGAATGGAACCAAAAAAGATGCTCAAAGAGGAAAGGCCTTTGTGAAATAAATACATGGAACAGAGCTTCTGACTTTCTACACAGATGAGCCTCATTCCCAGGTGTTGCCTTTTTAGCAGTATTGGCCAATGAAGACTTCATCTGGCAAAGCTACTGCAGGATTTGGGAAGAAGTTGTTCTGACTTACAGGACAAATGCACATGGACTTTTTCTTGTGAAAGTTGAACAAATTACTGAATCCTTTCAAAATCCCACCAAAATCACTGTTTTGCTCAGAAAAACTCCAGAGGCATTTTATTTTGTAAATTTAGAAGTTGCAAAAGCAGTCAAATTTCATAAAACAAGGGCGGACTTATTTCTTTCAGCAACAAGGGAAACGCTGCAAGTGTTCTTTTCTCACAACATGAGCAAATGGCTGACTTACTGTTCCTTTTCTGTCAAAAGATATGGTGACAGGAATAATCTGTGCCCTGGGCAAGAATGTGAAAAAGCAGCATTTGTAGCCGTTTTGCAACTCAGTTTGAAAAAAATCATCTAAGATGGCTTCCCAATTTAATATCAGATATGAATCTCAAAGTGATGTGAAAAAGAACCGCTAATAAATACCCATATAAATATAAAAGCTATTTTTCAAATGCCAAACATATTCATACATGAGAACAGCCCTAAATGGTCACACTGCACTGGAATATACTGCGAGAGAGGACAACTCCCAAAAGTGTCAAATACCAATTCATTTTTAAATGACATTTATTGGCCTCAAGAGGAATACAGCTGATGTAGTATTTGAATTTTGCCCAGAGTACAACTCTTCTTGTTTGAACACTCGTTTGGTTCTCCCCGTGCTTTGATGATATCCTGAAGTTTGTACAACTTGCTTACTTAACTGATATTTTTGCCCAGTCAAGGACTGCAAGAGCATACAACGTATGGGGGAGTAACGAAGCCATGCTTCTAATCACTGATTCTGGGGACTCAGCAAATAAATGAAGGTAGTTTTGACATGTTTCGTGCTTTGGGAGTGTGCCAGAAAGCACCTTCCATTCAAAATGAATACATGTATTATTCATGAAAATTTGACACTGCTCAAATAACCCCCACATGAATAGTTCCCCAGAGACTAATGTAGTGATGAGTGTATTAGTAAGTCTTTCACAACAGTAAGTAGTGATATTTAAAACTTGTCTTAAGAAACATCAGCTGTCTCTTGGAGATGCTGAAGACTTTATCCAATAACTGACCCCAGGAAAAAGGCCTGTAGCTACATGTATATACTTGGCCATTACAAAACCAGCCAGGAAATAAATGTTTAATGCTTTTTATATTGGCATAGTTATATGACAGTGGGTTTTCAATGTTTGGCCTGTTACAGAAATATAAAGGGTCAAGCCTGAAGCTGCCACAGATCTATGATTCCAGACACTTCCACTATCACAGCACATTATTCAACAAATGAAATACATCCATACCCTGAAAGATTAGCACAGAGTTCTAAAATTATTCTGTGTATGCAGCTTTGGGGTGACCACATGGAAAAAAAGTATGTGATCATAAATCGGTTGATAATTAAGAGGCTGAAGCAGACCAAAACAAATTTTATTTTAAATTCTGTATATTTCAGCTCAGACCTGCATTACAATGTGAAGAGAAAGACTGCTGTAATTTGAATCCTCGATAATAGAACACCTACTGGTAAACATTAACGTTAAAAATTCTGAATGTCTTTGAATGGCAAATTCTTACCTCTATGTAATCTAATATTCACCTGTTTGCCAGTGTGTGATCATTTTTATTGTACTCTCGTGCCAATACAAATGCTTGCCTGTGTATTTAAATGTCTTTGAAATATCACAATATTGAATCCTACAAAAAGCTATAAAAAGGAAGCTTGTGAAGAGTAAGATGTTCTTCCAAATTTTGTTACAAATTCACAGTCTTGAATGATTTGCGTGATGCTTTACTTTTTCTGCAGTCTTGCTTGAAATAAAGGTGTCAAAAGCATTCCTAGCTATTGAACAGAACATTACTGTTTGTGCTTTTACTTCTCAGTAGCAAGAAATGAAAGAAAGCCTAGCTTCACCCTATTAGGCATAATTCCCTACGCTCTCCGTCTCAAAGGAACATACCGGGGGGTGGGGTGAGAAATGAGATTTTAAAGGTGGACTCAAAGAAGAATTTAAAGTACACATTGCTTTTAGCCTGATGACCGCGCTACAGAGGGAAAGCTGGGGGGTGGGGCGCCGGTGGAATTTAATTCGTGTTACGGCTCTCCAGAGCAGCCTTCGAAATCACGACCGCAGCCCCAAGGGGAGCAGGCAGGCAAGGGGCGGGGGGGGGGAGCAGCCCCCGCCCAGCAGAGGGAGCTCCCGCCCAGGGCCGCCGCGCCTGCCCCGGCTCCGAGCCTCGCCTCGCCGGGAGGATTCGCTCGGCTTCCAAGCCTCGGGCAGGCCAGCCGGGCAAGGCCAGGAGGGGAAGGAGAGGGGACGGGGAGGTCACTTAGGGCAGCCGCCCGGGCAGGAGGTGCTGCCAGTTGTGATGGGGAGGAGCGCTCCAACCGCCTCCTTGCAAGGGGAGTTTTGCAGCCTGGCAACCTGGGCTTGAGTACACGCACAAACGACAACTAAGTGTACGTCCGCAGAATAATTTGGAAGTCGTCAGACTGCACAGCTAACTCTGAATCCTCTTGGTATAAAAATAATCCTTAATGAGATGTAACAATCAGGAAGACAAAGAAAGAAAGGAATGGTGCATCCTGCCAGGTTCCTGGCCTGCCTGCCTCCTGTCAGATGCTGGAAAAATACCCTGAAATTTTGTCATACCTAGTAGCACATCCCAGATCTATTTATTGCTTGTTTTCAAACTCATCTAATGTATGCTGCTTTGCCAAAGCAAGTGCCAATTTCAGAGGTCCCCATCAGCCCTGAAGTAAACAAAATAAGTGTACAATTAATGGCTTGCTTGGATCCAGTTCTTGTCATCCACAGCATTTCAACTCTTAGCAATTTTCTTGTGTTTACTGAAACCGGGACGAAGCCCCAGCGTCCTTGACATACAAAAATCAGAAGTATAACAACAGAAACAAGAGCAAAACAATTACTTGACAGACTACAGGCGACAACCCATAAAATCCATGTATCGCACAAACAGTGCAACTTTAGGAGATAAGGACATTTGTAAAATTCAGGTTGAGATTTGGTTTCTGAAAAAAACACAGTTAGGAAATGGTGGAATCTACAGCTTTTGTTCAGGTCTGACTCTCTTAAAAAAGGAAGATAAAGTATCCTTCAATGTAGAAACATAAGAAACGCGGTCAGGTTCAAACACTAAGGGGGACTGAAAGCATAAACACTCTAAGGTGTAACAAATCCTGTTGCTACAAAATGTTAGCAGACATTTGACTTAATTCTTTAGCCTCACATAGCCAAAAATAAATTTGCCTCCTTCCTTTTTGCATGTTTACATTTCTCAAAAACTTGTAGAAACTAATCCTATCCAATCAGATTATCTTTATGGCAAGTATAGCATTCCCAACAGCTGGAAACCAAGCATTCCTCCAAGAAGTAAACAACAACTAGGAGAGGAATTTCAGCCCATTCTTTGACACAGATAATCCAGAAAAGTTTCCACTTCTGAAATGTTTTGGGGAATACTGGGAGATAGACTCATCTGAGCATCCGAGCAGTAAACCCCTGCATACTGAAGAGACTGGCTATTCAGTCACCTGAAGCTACATACTGTGGGCAAATCCATATTGCAGTCAAAGAGAAACCAGAGCCCATTAAAAACCCTAGCCTGGATACTGCTAACAGTATAGAGGTAGCCTACACCAGACACTGCAAAAGTCATCTACCCTGATATCTGAGACGACAAGACCCAGTTAGTTTTTCCAAGTTCCCCACAGCCATTTATTAAACAGTTAAATGCTGTGCTAATACATGCTCTGACTGTATCACTGGCTGACCTGTTAATGCTCCATGGCATTCATGACTCCATTTGGTCTCCTGCAATCACCTGTAGCATCTTCAAGCAGTACTGTCTGAAACTTCCCTATCACGTTGTTAACAAGAGGGGACCACAGGGGGGAATACAAATAACTAAATTATTTACTCCCTCCTTGTATCCACTCCAGCTCCATTGCCTTATTTTTCCAAACAGCCCACACATACAAGCTTCCAGTGCCTACAGACCAGGACAGACCTAGCACAGTTAGAGCTTTAACTTCTCTACTGGTTAATAGAATTTTTTGACACTACTTGCTTGCTCTGCTCATACAGCTGAAATGATCATACTGTACAACATGGTCTTTGTGTCAGTGATTTAACATTGGTATCCCAGTAAAAGTTTCTATGCAGTTCAATGACTTGGAAGTCTTGTAATCCCAAAACCCAAATAGAAGCCATGGCTGTGTATACATATATTAAACAAATCACAAAATTTACAGACACAGACATTATGCAATTATAGGTTTTATAAAAAAAAAAGTCAGAATCCTCTATCAACAAATCTAGGCACTGCAAACTTCCCTATGATCTCCTTTAAAAGTTATTCCATTTTGCCCTGCAAAGACCATTTCTAAAGGTGAGTTACTACTACTACTGGGAAGTCCAATAGATGGATATGCTGGTGGTAACCCCTGTTGCACAAACTTTGCTTGTGAGGAATTAATTGAGAATACTTTTTCATTTCCCTGAAAAATACCAACAGCCACCAGTGAGCATGAGAATTTTAAGGTCAAAAAATTGCATCTAGGAACGGCCCCTCAAGAACTCACTCTCCCATTGTGAAACCTAAGAATCCTAAAAGCAGCACATCTGACGGAGGCTGGAAGAAGATGAAACAAGCAGAGTGCTCATTACTTCATGTAAAAGCAGTGAATATTGCAGTAGGTAAGCATGTTGGTTATATAAAGCAGAGGAGTTTTCTCAGCATGTATATCACTATCTTAAAAAAAAAAAAAAAGGCTGTTCAACAGAACAGAGGGAAGGGACTTCTACACCATTAA
The DNA here is from genome assembly GCF_000737465.1 of Haliaeetus leucocephalus. Taxonomy (NCBI): domain Eukaryota; kingdom Metazoa; phylum Chordata; class Aves; order Accipitriformes; family Accipitridae; genus Haliaeetus; species Haliaeetus leucocephalus. The sequence continues at coordinate 1,439,673 of NW_010973244.1, read as the reverse complement.
ATCCAATCCTCTGCTACAATAACCAACCACAGTATGCAATCCCTTTTGTATTAGGTTAAATGGAGACTGTAGACTAAGAGACTGGTATTTCTTGCATAAAAAGGAACAAGGGAGTATGGTGAATACTTCCCTCTGAAGGAGTATGTATGAGCTGCAAGGTCTAAACTTACAGCTGGATCCCATACATGGTGTTAAAAATGAACAAAATTCTCTTTTCTCTCCCAGCCCTCCCTTCATTTCTTGTGTGAATACCAGTCACAGTCTGGCCTGTAATACAGATAGGGGGGGAAAAAAAAAAAAAAAGACAAAAAAAAGACATTAACTCTTCTAAGTAAAAATCAACAGATTTGCAGGTGAAATGAGAAATAAATCAGGTCTGCATGTTCTACTTTGCATGAGGAAATGGTTTTCCTGCAAATAAAAGCTGGATGTTCTTAAAAACACATCATAACAAAATGACAGGAGAATTATGAGAAATGAGGTAAACTTGCTAGATTGGTATCTCAAACCTGCTCAGTGATGGCTCATTCCCTAACCTGCACCTGAATTAAAACACAAAGCAAAGGCTGGGCTGAAATGGACCTTAAGAGAAAGTTGTAATAAGATGAATCCTGATCCCCTGTGGCGATAAAAGAAAGATTGCGAGTGTATGATCTTATCGATGGTAAAATTTAGTAGAAACTTCAGGTATTCTATCCTTCCACCAATACTGGCAATTTTTCCTTCATAAACACAAATGAAGGGAGGTTTTTAAAGTCTTCCATTAGCAGTGTGTGTTGTTTTTGTTTTTCTGCTTTAACTGATTAAAAAAAAAGTTCATTTTGACTTGACGATTGCTCTACAAACTCTCAAAGCATTTCAGAAGGGTATTTTTTTGGTGGTGGTGGTGCAATTTTTTGATGATTGTTTTTGTCCTGCTCTTAGTTGACTAGCCAGATGGATACATTTGGTTTGTATAATGGATGCATCTTATCTTCTACTTTACTAACAGTATTGCTACATCACTGATAAGAATATAGTGTGCATGTATGAACACCAGTTTAACATCTGTTTAGGTTGACAGGTTGGACTATGGAACAAGACAAGACAAGTTATTTTCCATCTTTGGTTCTGATTCAGTAACAAAGTTGTACTTTGTTCCCACTACTGCAGGGTAATACTTATTTTAGGCAGGTGCTTTATTTTTGTATTTTAAAATGATGCAAACTTCAAATGACTAAAAATAAAGTCCATTGAGGAAAAAGTCCATAGAAATTTTACTTCTAACATCAACAGGGCTAGAAGTTAGCCCCTGACATCGATCCCTGAAGTTACATTGCTTCAGGCAAACTAAAGATTACATCTTTAATTACACTTATTTCAAATTGCCTCTAAATGAAGACATAAAGACAAAGACTTTTACCCTAATTTCTTCATAATCTGAATTTTTCTAGGATGCTGATGGATCTACAAGCATTCAGGTCTCTAATAAACTCAGCAGTTACTGAAGTGCCTACACCCATATTGAGGAGGTAATCTGTACAATCTGGGTTTTCAAAATCTCTGCCCAAATAAACAGCCTAGGTCTGCCATCTTCCACAAGGGCCAAAACCTCTCAAAACCATGTTAATATTAAAAGTCTACTTCAATACTGTACTATAACCAGATAGTGATGAACCCAAGTCCTCAACTGGAGGGGTCAACATTTTGAATTGCAAGACTAGAGCTCTTTCAAAGGAGGTGCTGTGCTCTTGTCACTTTTTGAAAATCATCAGTTTCTCGAAGTGACCAGGTTACCGCGTTGTTCGAATAATGATACGCAAATAGATCTGTTTATTTTCCCAAATACTCTAAAATATGCTGTAAAATGTACTTCTTTCAGGAGACTTGCTGTGGACTGATCTTTTAAATGGATTGTAAGTAAAATCCTAAACTCTCCCATGATTCAAAGGGGGGGGGGGGGGGGGAGTGTGGATCATATTAACTTCGTTCAGAGAAATGATGTAAAAGCTCCAGGGATTGAACAGATGCATGGAGGTTCTCTCATAAAGTCCCAAAACAGATTTGTGCTAACAAGATTAAATTTCATACCTTGGGATGTTTAAGAGTTGATTTTGCATGCCTCTATTGATATAAGTAGTCTCCTTGACTTCAGTGGGTCTGACTGCATGAGCAACGATGACTCGTGAGCTGCATACGTAAAGGTGCCTTTATAGGGCATAATAAAATATGCCCAACCCTAATATACATTTAACAAGAGCCCTTGAGGAAATTAAGATCAGAAAGACTAGTACAGCAACTGAACAGCAATAGGAATAAACCACGAAGTAGAAAAATTTGCAAGTAGGAATGTTGAAGACAAAAAGATGGCTCATACGTTTGAAAAACACCACATCAATGTGAAAATCATGACTTACACAAAGGGAGGGCTGGCTGCTATTTGATAAAACTAAATTATTTCCATTCTCTATGCAGAAAACTTTGGAAATTAATATATGCTTATCAAATAATTACAATCTGGAGATTAATCCTTCAGCATGAATGCTGACCATGTCATGCCTCCAAAAGTCCCTAAAAATTGTGTAAACAGTGGTTTGTTTTCCAAAATCATCTCTCTTACTGAAGTCTTTCATATCAACTTTCTTCCATTTTCATTAAAATGTTTTTTGCTCTGCTGTGACAGAAAAAAAGCCACTCCCAGTTTTTGGTGAGCAAAATAAAATTATTGTTAAAAAAAAAAAAAAAAAAATATCAGGAAAGAGGTAAAATTATCTAATGTACTAGCATTGTCACTATAAAAGTAACAGCTGCATTTGCCTCAGTGGCTAGTGGTATTTGCAGATTGGATTCTGACTGAAGAATTCCAAAGTATTCCTATCCATCTCGGTGGAGTTAGACTAGATGTGCACCTTAATATCCAATAGAATAATCTAGTCTGGAATTAGCAAGAGACCTTGAAATCATTAAAATTCATATATATTATCATTAATAAATAATATTTGAATGAAAATATATTGTATCTAACTCCTGCTGCAAGCTTGAATTGTACAGCATCATTTCTGTGGAGCTCAGCTGTTCTGGGAAGTCCTGGATAACAAAGAGGAAAAAAGATATCCAGGTGAGGTAAAGGGCATAGCCTTTGAAATGCTATGTTATATCTCCCAAAGGAATGAGTTTATGTTGTACTTCTACCTTGCATAGGTTGTACATGCATTGTGTATTTAAATCTGTCGAAGGCTGAAATGAAATCTAGCAACAAGAACTTGAACATTTGTATTTTATCTGGAGCTTACATCATTTCTGTCACCTCATGGTATACACGTTCTAAGAGAATCAAGGTACTACAGAGAATGAGTTGCCATCAACTGCTCCGTAATCCTGCTAAAAGAAAGAGACAGAACATGAGATGAGATAGGAAGCAACATGGGTATAATTTATAAGGGCATTGGCATGAAATGTACATTTCTCCAAAATTGGCTAGACTATTGCATGCTTAGGAATGATAGAATGCTGCCTTCTCTGAAGCTGGCATAGATGATTTCAGTTATTATGAAGGCCAGATGGTCTTCATTACTTTTCATCAACTATGTGGTAGGCCAGAACTTCCTCAAGGCTTCAAATGCTTTCTCTGTGACTGGCCCAAACCATGTCAACAGAGGTAGGCTTGGGATGCTTGTTTTTAGGTTTTAGTTCTTGCTTCCTTGGTCACAGCAAGATACTCATGGATTCTGTTGATCTGATCATAAATTCCAATTTTGAAGGCAGCTGGAGATGTTCCAAGAAAGTCTGTTTCTTGCAAGGAACACTTTCAGATATTGTGATCTGGTGGCCATAATTATGACTAAAAATGTCAGAATTAGTGCAAGTTTCTGAGTAAAGTGTTCACAGTTATTTCAGGACTAGCTACATACAGGTTCACAAGTTATGGGAACAAACAAATTCACTGAAACCCAGCCTGTAAGCACAGTATCAAGGCCTTCAGGCAAATGCTGCCGATTTGATTGACTTCCATTTAATGGTACCCTGGTAACTAGCTTCATAGCATCAGTCCAAGTACTCTCCTTCCTCATTGTAGAATGAAGTAAGAAGAGAGATAATTTTACTGTAATTTTTTTTTTTTCAACTTTCTGTTGAATGAGGTCTGTAAGCTGTTTCAAGATGAAGAACAGAGAAAATTAGTTGTATTTAAAGTGATCCTGGTAGACTTTCTACTAAATACCATGACCACTGCTAAACAGATTGATGAATCATGCCTGCTACTGATCACTTGTTTTCTATCCACTCATGAAAACACTTTAAACTATAGCAGATTTTTGAAGATGATCTTTTTTTGTAAATTTTCATAGAGAACAGCATAGACATTTGTTTGTGTTGTAACAGACATACTTTCAAACCAGAAACAGTTTTAGCTTTCTTATGCCAGTATAGAAGTGTAGCGAGTTGGTAAGAATTATTTTAATGTGAGAAATAAAACTGTGATAGAGTATTCCAGTTGGATCATTCTCATGATGAAACAGGAAGGCCTATAGAGAAATATGTACTAAAATAATGAGTTTATAAATTAATAGTGATTGCTATATGTCCCTTGACAGTATCTGAATCAACTGAAGTTGTTAAAAAAAAAAAGCAACCTTCACATAGAGCAGTATAAGGACTGCTAGTTACTTCTGAAACTCATCTAGCCACTCTAAATTTAATTTGTTTATACTTAAAAGATTTTACCAGACTGAAGACATGAGTCAATGCCAGAATTTCACAGTTACAAAAGAAAAAGATTCACTACATTCATTATTTATATGGATTTCTTTGCTCTCCCAGAGACATATGCCTAACTCAGGCTGTGAAGGATGGCAGACTTTCTCAAATTAGAACAACATCAGAGTTTAGATGTTTCTGCTTATTTTCTCAAGCCCAAAGAACCGACGTCCCTTCATAGATGGAGTTCTTTATGTTACTAGCCGTTTCAATCATGCCTAAAGACTGGACTCTTTGGCTCCGAATTTTCATATCCTGTTTGGTTTTGTGTTGGTTTTTTTGGTGGGGTTTGTTGTTGTTGTTTTTTGTTTAAAAGTACTACAAGCTGTTTGTCGGAAGGACACTCAGTAAATGAAAATGTCTCGAGAGGATATACTAGATACTTGCTACATGCACACACTCTCTGTAAAAAGTACCCCATATGCTAATTCCCATCCACATACTCACCTATGCATATATTGATAACATTAATGCAGACAAACATTACTGCTAGGAAAAGTTACCAATCATACTATAAATAGCTATTCCAATGCCTAACTATTTTTCAGCTGTAAAATCGTTAATTCTCCCAGATGGACTGGAGGGGGAGGGAGTCAGAGCAGGAGAGGGAAAAGGGGGAGTGGAAGAGGAAATCATGGGGAAATGGAGTCTCTCTAAAGAAACCAGCTCCACAAAGTCATAAACAGAAGAGATAGAGATAAAAGTGTTTAATTCAACACAGAGACAACTTTTTCAAGTGGGGGAGGGGAGGGGGGAAGCATCCTGGCAAGAAACAAGTCCCTAGTGCTTCAATTTCTCCCCAGAGAATAACCATCAGATCCTGAGCTACTTCTTACGAGCACAATTTCCTCATTGTTAGCAGCTGTTCATTGGTTAGCATTGCACAACTGGCCAGGTGCATTATGAAGGGAATGAAGGAGGAGAGGGGGTTGTCTTCCTCTAAACCATTAGATGGACTAATAGTATTCTCCAATACAGCAGTAACTGGCCCACATCCTAGGCTACATCTGAGTTTTACTGAATGTAAATAAATAGTGGAGGAAAAAGGACACCCACAGTCTGGACAAAGTCAGAAATAGTTTTCAGGTATGTGTGGTTTTTTATGCCCCCACTTCCCCAGAAGCTTGGGACTGCAAGATGATGATTTTTTTTTTTTTTTCCTCCTAGCCTCCTGAGGATTCCCGGGAAAGTCTCAGGGACTTGACCAGTCCTTCACCAACTGCTTTAGGGGCAGGCAGCTAGCTGGCTCACATTCAGGCCTGTCAAGTTTACATTACATACTGTGGCTGCTGATATTAAAATGGACAAATAGAAGTTATTCTGAAAGCTCTCTGAATTGATTGCTGTCAATTTATATTTTCATCTTTTCTGTGCACTATTTAAAAGAGTTCTTGATGTGATGGGTATTTATTTTCAGCAGTTTTTCCATATCAGTTCAAAAGCTAAAATTATTTTTGCACCGCTATTGTTGCATACTATTGAGCGGATGATTCCACCATGACCTCATACAGAAATAATTGATGGATGTAAGTTCAGACATGTTTATAGTAATTAGAACTACCAAAATACTTCAACTTAAAAAACATTTTGTCAGCAGCCTATCGCTCTTGATATCCTGTCCAAAAAGTATCAGACAAAAACATGACTAGCACCCAAGAAAAGAAGGATCACAAGGATCAAGATACTAATGGTGTATATAAACATGCACATGTCTTAAATCTAAAAACTTCTCTATAATGACTGAAATTCTAAAACAGGCCTCAATTTTAATCTTTTTTTTAAATTTGAAACTAGCTGAGTTTAACAGTATGACTACATTGAAATGGGAAAGATACAAAAATCAGACTGAAACAGAGAATGCATTCAAGGAAGAGTCTGCAAAACAAATTACGTTTCCAAATGTCTAGGCTCTAACACATAAACCTTAACACTGATGAAACCAGAGCATGAAAAACCTATTTTAACCCTTTCTTTGACAGAGGATAATGTATCCTGCAGGATCTTTTGTGCAAGTAGTAATACGAATGTACAACCAAACTCAGTGAATTGTTTTCTGAATGGTATACTATCTGCACAAACAAACACACTATTTCATACCTAGAACACCAAGCACTAAACAAGTCAATGAGAGAATGAAACAACACATGGAGTGCCACTTGCTATACTTGCTGTCCCATCCATGTCTTGCTGATCTCCAACTACGTGGATACAGATGATAAACTTCATAATATGTTGAGATTGCACATACACAGTTTTAGATTGGCTTTATTGCTTTGATCACTATGGAAAATAGAGAAGCATAAATAAAGATACCTACAGACTATCACATAGTAATTAAAAGCAAAAGTTTGAAATAAAATCTGTCCTTACCATCATAAAAAGCTACCATATTTTTCTATTTCACCTCCCAAATCAAGTGCAAAAATGATAGCTGAAGAATATCTAAACAAACTTCTACCAAAAAAAGTTGGAAAGAATAGATATTTTTTTTTACCTAATATTATGACTTCAAAAGATTTTTGTTTGACTTCAAATCATTTTCTTTTGCTGAATTTTCATCAGTTGTATTGTATTTCTGATTGTTTTCCTATATTCTTGTATGCAAATTTAAATGATATTTTTCCACTGCTTTAACCAAATGTTTCACATTGCTCCTCCTGTTTCAGAAATCCCAAATACTGTTGCACTTGTGATGGGAACCAATAAACAGCTGTTAACAACAAGGAGTTTGTACTTTCAAGAAGTAGCTAAATGTCTATTCCCTTGAGAAGTACTAAAACTGAGTATTTTGTTGTTGTACTGCTTGACTCAAATGGGGCCAGATTCGTCACCAAATACAGGAGAATCACAAGAAATAGTTTTGGTCCGTTGTCTTTAACATCATTTAAATGTTTGAGGTTTTCCTATTTGAATACCTAAATGAGCACTTTAATTAAATATCTCAATTCATGTTTGTATTGCCTAATCAGCTCTTCTGGATAAAGCAGACAAATCACAACACCTATGTTACTGGGTGCTAACAACTGTAAATTTACACAAATTTTTGAAGTCCAATGATAAAAAATTATTCAGCCTAATGTTAAAACCTTTGGCTCTAAAAATCTTGTACCTCAAGGCATAAAGAATCTGATTTTCATTTTACATTAACTTTACTATATCATGTACAAGCCTCAACATGGTTGATTTCACCTAGTTGCAATTTAAATTAGGTCCATCAAGTCTTTTTTTTTCAGATCATGAAATGAGTAGAGAGATTTATCTCAGCCTGACCTATTTGTCCCAGTGGCCAAGGTGACTATATCCAGCTTCCTGGGACTGGATGGTGACTAAACACTACCCTTAAGCTCTAGATTTCTTTAGAGATCATACAGTTGGCATCTTTCCCTTCCAGTAGGATGCTGTCACCCAGCTGCTCTGGATCTTGATATTAGTGCCTCATTTTTCTGAGTTCATAAACATTCCTGTCAAGTTCCACTCACTCTGGGCTCTCAGGTGGTTTTGGGAAAACACAGCAAGCAAGCAAAGACTACCAGCTTAGCAAAGCAATGTGCATTAACCATTGACACGTCTCGTCAACAGTATTCAGAGCCACAGATGACTAAAAGGAAGAAGCGGTCTTGAACTTGCCTCTGCCCCTGTTCCCATTCCAGAATCTATTGTTTCTCTGGATGGGCTCATCAGAGGAAACCATTAAAGGAAGAAGTGCTAGAGTGTGCTGATTTTTCATGAAAGGCATTATCCCAGAACAAATGTTTTAACCCAAAATAAAATAAAATAAAATCCCCAGTACAAGCTTGATATGGAGCTATCGGTCCAGCAAAGGACCACTATGATGATTAAAGGACTGGAGTATCTCTCATATGAGAAAAGGCCAGGAGTGCTGCAACTGTTTAGCCTGGAGAGAAGTCTCAGGGAGAATTTTATCAATGTATATAAATACCTGAAGGGAGAGTGTAAGAGGCAGTGTAAGAGGGAGCCAGGCTCTCTTCAGTGGTGCCTAGTGACAGGGCAAGAGGCAAAGGGCACAAACAGGAGGTGCCGTCTGAACATCAGGAAACATTTTTTTACTGTGAGGGTGACTGAGCATTGGAATAGGTTGTAGAATCTCCCACCTTGGATGGAGATATTCAAAAGCCAGCTGGACATTATCATGGGAAATTTGCTCTAGGTGACCCTGCTTGAGCACAGGGGTTAGACCAGATGACCTCAAGAGGTCCCTTCCAACCTCAACCCTTCTGCAATTCTGTAACGAAACTGAAGGTAATGCTTTGAAATGGAGGTTACAAGACAAACTGGAATAAAATGGAATACAAAAACCAAATCAAGTTCATATTTCTGATATAGATACAACCTCTGCTGTAGCAAAGATTTCTTGATGTTAGTGTCAAATATAGTCCCTTTTTCAGATTTCCGCAAGAAAGGAAGCCTAATTGTGTAAGAAGAGGAGTGGATGAATTAGAGATTTTTAGTATCGTTATTTCCCTCTTAGATCATCAGATGAAATCTAGTTTATATCCAAAATATTTTTAAAATCACTGTCTTAGTGGCTGTTCTGTTATCTGCAATGAGTATGGCTTTAATAACAATACATTAATGCATGCTCCATCCTGCATAGGAATTAGTTACAGAACTTTTTAATCCTGTACTTTCCATGGTGTTTCCAACGAAAATAAGTTGTGACACCACAATATTACATTACTCGCTATCTAAGTGGAATACAAATGCAAGTAAGGCCAAAGCTGAATATGAGAAATACTGGCCAGTTATTGCCTTGGTCCTGAATATATGCAAGAAGTAATGATAAATGGAGGATCCTTGAAATATCCTTTTAAAGTCTGAACAGGATCAAAAACATTTAAACTGCACTAGTGGAATCTTTAAAACAGGATGTTATACTTAAGGTATAATGTAATGTGTTTGTCTTTCATGGAGCAATTAATCACTGGATGGAGGAGTTAAGACCCAATCAAAACGGAAAGGTGTTTATTGCTGCAGCTGGTCATTAAATTATTTCTATAAAGCTTAAACACTGGATTTTATTGTTTTTATTACAGATCCGCTCCTATAAAAAATACATTTAAACTTCCCTTTTTAGATTTTGTGGTTTAGTTTCTTGTACTTCTGTTAACCAAACATTTCTAGTGAAACACAAATATGTTTCCCCACCCAAAGAAAGGGCATGCTATTCTGTTATCAAGTCAAATTACCACTAACAATAGAAACCAGAACTACTGAAAAACATCTCACCTTGAATTCCAAGACTTGAACATTGTATCTATGGTAAAAAATACAAATGATGGCAGTAACACAAAATAATAATGATGTGAGGTTCTCTTTCCTTAGGCGGGAATTCTTTTCATTCAAGACAGGTAGTTGATTAAAAAATAACAATATTTATTGATATATGGAGGTACTTAAGATTTTTCAGTACTCTGAAGATACCAACTTGCACACGCAATCCTTTTAACAAAGCATTTGTCATTCTGGATGGACACATTGGCTGGTAGGGAAGGAATGAAGCAAACTTCTCTGCTACATTTAATGGTTCAAGTGACAATACTAAAGGAAACATCGTTGGGGAAATATCCAAGGGACACCCATCCTCTTTAGTGCATATCAAAGAATTTGTTGTCTTGTTTGTTTCGATGATGTCTTTTTAGCAGATGCAGGTGCTTTGTGGAATTACGTGTTTCTACCAAGATGACAAGTAGAGGTTCATGTCTTTGGTCTGAAGCAAAACCTACAGACTTCCCCAAGAGAAAATCTGAATCCCAAATCTCATCACCCTTGAAGTGATTGCCATGATGAATGTCATAGTGTCACCACGCTATGACAAATAAAGCCATAGCATGAGTTTGGGTGACATCTTAGAGAAGCCAACCTCTAATTAGAATGTTTTCTAATCAAAATGAATGGACTACAAAGGGCATACTGAACTTTTAAATATTTTAAAAATACTGAACGTATACATACTGTATTGAAAAAACATATTAAATGCTTTAAATAGCAGAGCCGACACTTTCTGGCAATTGGGCACTGACAAAATCATGTTTTGCAGAATGAGTCAGAAATACTGAGGCAAAAGCTGACACCCTTCTCTTGGGGCTGGAGCAAAGCACAGAACTCCCGTGATATGTGCACAAGGATTTTACTAACCAGAAATCTTAAAGTTTAACTATGTGGCTGCAAACAAATCAATAGCAGAACATGTACACATTCTCTAAGAAGCAGCAGCAAACACTATCAAGATTTATACAAGATCCTTTTAATGTCCTACATGCCTCCACTTAGCATGTCAATCAAGAGGAATGAATTCCTGATAAATTTATTTGTAATGAGTTCAATGCTTTTACTACAGTATTAAATAATTAATTTATTTCCTTGGAATCTGAATGTAATTTATTTGCATAGTTGCAGCTGGCATTTTGAAAAATGATCCTTGAGTATAAACCTTGTAGAAACAGCTTTTTTACTCTGATTCATATACAATTTTTAAGGGTAGGAAACACACACACATAAATCGGCTAGTATAGTTCACAATCTGAGATTTTGAGGAAAAAATATTCATTGTCAGGCCATCAAATCTCAGGGTGGAAATGGATAGTAATCTAACATCAGGAAAAGAGAAACCGGCAAAGTCTCTTCTGTGTTGCAAAAAGCATGACTTTAACCTTTTGGAAACATTCTTTGCAGTATGAGGAGAAAGTTATATATTGGACATCATATTGCTTATGGGAAAAATAGAGTGGATTAAGCCACACCTGGCTAAGAGGGAAAAACTGTATTTGAAATGTCTGCAGAGCTCATTAGTACCTTGATACCAAATGATTCAAAGCTATCTTTGGCTTTAACTCAAGCTGTTGTCCTCAGCATGGCAACACAACAACAACTGAGAAAGCTTCACAGATGTATACTAGAAAATGATAGCATTTTATTAATTAACAAAGGAAAAACTTGCTAAATAGGCTCTTAGATACCAGCACATTTTGGAAAATGAAAAAGAAAGCGACTGTTAAAACCAGATGGGAAATAGACTATAGCAGCCATTCATTACCTTCACATGCAACCAAGAGTTGAGTATTACCAGAACAGTTTGTTCATTTGTATATGGAATTCTATGCTTATATCACTGCATTCAGTTTTACTTGAAGTTCTTTGTTATACCTAGAGGATTATGTTGAATTAGAAAAAAAAAAAGAAGCATAAAACTTGCAATAGGTACAGTCTCTCAAGCCGAGTCAAATTAAGCATAACCTAAGACAGCAATAGATTGGTATTTGACACCTATGTACAATACATATAAATCTACAAAATTACCTGAACTTCTACTCACTGTAAAAGGTAATGATAAAATCTTTACAATACTAATCTGTAGCACTTGCTTTACTCCTCATCTTCTGCTTGTAAGAACTGTGTTCAAAGTTTGAGCTTTTTTGGGCAGTAGTGCCACTCAGAGTAATGTAATGTGTGTGTTCCCATGCTGTGCTCAGCCTAGTAGTCCATTAGATGAAGAGGGCAGAGGAAGAAAACACGTTACTGCCATAGACCTGGAAACTGAAAATTTTACAACCCAAGACTTTCCTTTATAACACAAAAATCCATGGTTGACATAAAGGACACAGCTCTTTGGCCTCTTGGCATAGCTATAGGAACAAGACAGGCCAAAGGAATTATGCCCTAAGTCTTTTAAGCTGACTTACTTCTGTAACCTCTTCATTATATTCTCTACCTTGAAAAGCCCACAGACTACTTTAAAACCACTTTTTCTAGTTTGTTTATTTATAATGAGTGTGCCTCTATTTTTAACAAACAGAATTTAAAAACAAAAAATGAACTCAGAGTTGACTAAATGATTTTTGTAAAATACCTCTAGAATTGTATTTTGAGACAGAAAATTTCTGTTAAGTTCCCCTTGCACTGTTAATTTCATTTAAATGTAAATTATTTCTATATTTTCATTAATTCATTCCTGTATTTGGGAAGAAGAATAGATCCTGAACCTACTTAAGTCTACTGTGTGCTAAAGGTGAGCTATGCAATATACTGGTGAAAAGAAAATTAGCATGCCTCTAAGGCCGTTCTCCTGTATCCGAGGTCTTCCATATACACTTTTAGCCCATTTGGCTTCCCAGAATCATACCCTTCCTCCAGGAAAGATTTCTTCTACAGTCAGAAAATACTGCCATGAAACTCAATAAATTTATTTCAATCATCTGACTAATACCTGAAGAGATATTAGCTAACCTAGGTCTAGCAACAGCTGCTAAAGCTAGGAAGAATATGTGGGGTATTTGTCCCAACTCACCTGTTTGAGACACGGAAGAGGGTCTTGACTGATTGTTCTCGATATACCAATGTTCTTAAAACATTATCATTAATATATCACACTCAGCCTTTGCTGTTTGAGTCTGCGTTCCAGTTTTGGGATGATGGGGCGTAACAAAGAAAATGCTGCCATTTTCCTCATTAAAGGGCCGAAACCCAACAAATCTATCCATAGATTTTCTTCTTTCTGGAAAAGTTTCATGGGAAAATGCAAACATATATATTTCTTCAGTCCAATATATGCAATTGCACAATTTTTGTGTTTTCCCTATGAAAAAATGAGTTAAACAATACTAAGGCATTTCATTCAGATTTACTCCTGGGAAGCCACATATTTAACAAAGATAGTAAGTTGGCCAAGCTAAGGTCTTGTGTAATGCTAAACAGACTTAATTAACTTCTCCACCTCGTTGAGGTTTATCCTTATAGACTCTAGCTGGTCTCATGGATTTAGCCAGAACTACCGTACTGGCCCAAATATAAGGTGACTTCAAATATAAGGCCACCCTCATTTTTCAAAGGATACATAGAAAAATCAGCAACATTAAAAAAAAAAAAGAAAAAAAAAATCCCTCCTGGCACTTCTTAGACCACCTCCTCCAGCCCCAGCCTCCTTCCTCCTCATGGTCAGCTTGCCAGGCATGCTGCTGGCTGTCAGCAAAGCTGTTAGTTCAATAGCTCTTTAAGCACAGGGCCTAGACTGACCACACCAGTTGTGCATGTCCACAGCTGGATCTGGACTTTGGCAGAACAAACGGGCAGGGAAGAGGGACAGATGAACTACTTTCCTGCAAGGCCTCCAAGCAACGTGGTAGACTACCAGCATGTATCCTTCTTCAAAACCCTGAACTGAGTGGGTCTGGGCTGCTGCCTGCCCTACCCCTGCATCTGCTGCTTGCGTCAGGCTGGCAGGTTCAGAAGGTTCATCACTTAAATAGGGTTTTAAAGGGGGCCACACAGTAAACCCATGCCTTACAAATACAGGAGTAAGTTGTTGTGGGGCTTTTAACCTTAAGTTTTGCCTTTCAACCAAGCTTCATAGAAATGTAACAGAGTACTACTAAAGTACATTCTACAGTACTTCTACATTTTGCAAAGCAGCATGGGAAACACTTTTCCTTCTTTTACTTCACCCCCCAGCAATATATCTAAGCAAGTATTGTTTTATACCACTCCATGAATCTTACAGATTCAAATTTTTAATCTTTCAGTTAAGTTTATGACAATTCTTTCATTAGCTACTGATTTGTTGTTTCCCTCATTTCCCTTCAGAGGTATGACTGTTGTTTAAACTTTCATAAAGGTCATGATCATATCCTAGCTGAGGGAATATGAGAACAGTTCTGCATTTACTACCAAATGTAACAGCTACTGAGATCAACAGATCTGCACAGAGTAAGAAGCTTGCAAGATTAAATCCTCCAGCTTTAGAAATAAGAGAAAGGCAGAACGTGGACAGGCACGTATTTACCAAAACATATAAAAACCTCCTTATACAGCAGTATTTACCTCCTTACTGCAGGCGTCACCTAAACTGTGAAGACAAACTCAAGAGGTTGGATATGATTCTCCACGTTCTCAGAATTCGCTGCCTGGCTGTCAGGTATCTTTCTGGTTATTGTGCCCTGCTTCATTGGATAGTTAGCAGGAAATCATAAAGTAGCCGCTAATTATTTTCTAAAGTAAACCTAGTATCACTTCTTGCAACCGAAATTTGCTGAGATACACACAATCAGAAGCGAGATAACTTCACCTTTGGGACAGAAAAATTAGCCAATCTCTGAGTGATATCTGTGATTCAGAGGAAGCAATTAATTTTTTAGATAATGCTATTTGCGGATAAAGGGGGAACTGCTTTTGGCAAAAAAGGACAAAGACTGCTTGTTCATGACCCTCCATAGAGATTCTGATCATGCCAAAGCCATTTCCCTTTACAGACAGGTGGGCTAACGCCTGGTAAACAGCGGGGGTGGAAACATTGTAGTGGGTGTATGAATAATGTCAGTGATTTCTCAAATAGTATCTCAGAAATTTAATGGCTACAGTGTGGCCCGGAAATGAGCCGTAATGAACAGTGTTGAATCCTTTCATCTCTAAATACAGCAAGAACAAAGTCTAATAATTATCCACAGCAGCTTAAATTGAGAAAACCACAAATGGATTTGCCATTCAAAAGGTAGGGAAAAGGCTAAGAAAAGTAGCAGCCGAATGCTGAAAGAGTTAATTTAGGTCTCAATATCAGACTCCTGCTTTCTAAGCACTGGCTCAGAGGTTTCTGATTCAAGTAGATGGCAGAAAAGCCAACATGCTTTTATCAGACGCTAGTGTTTATAGAAGCAATACAAACCAGGATTTTGTTAAATGTATATATTACACCAGATCAAACTATAAATTGAAACATCTGTGTCCAAGTTAATCTCAGATACAGCAAGGAGATTACGTGAATTGTGTGTTTCCTTTTGTGACCTTTTTAGATGTGACTTTGTTTGAAAGGGGCAAGGGATAATTTTCTTAAGTTTTTATTCCTAAGCAACAATGCCAATAGTCCAATGTAACAGCAATATCTTTTAAAATCACCCAGCTGAATAGCAAAAAACCTTTAGTAATTTCCCAGTATTGTTATACAGGGAGCTCTAAAAAATAAACTACAGTCATATAAATAGAGGCATGTAGTTTTTAACATGCTACAAGCCATTCATGACATAAGCATTCAATTAAAACTGCTTTTATGAGCAATAATCACATTCTGAAAAGGCAAACATGGATGGTTTGCGGATATAGCAATAATGCCTGCAAAATTAACTTTAAAAAACCAGGTAAACATAGTTCAGTCTCTATGCTACTTAAATAAAAGATTTTAAAAGTCTTTTGTTCCTGCCTCCAGGACACAAGGAACAGGAGGAAGAATTATGGATTTTTTATCATTATTGTTATTATTTTAAAAATATGGTAATTTTTTGCCTCTATACAGTCATATTATCATAAACCGGCCTTAGTTCAACTGAAACAATTTCAATATACAAATTTCAGTTAAGGAAGTAATAGAACAGAACAGCTGTAGTTTCCAATAGTATAAATCAGGCTAACTGGCAACAGTATAGCAGTTTAAAGAAGTAAGAAAAACTTTTAGCTTTATAGGTTGCTCCACATTTACTTTTGAGCTGCGTCTTGTGATAAAATTTTGCAGTAGGCACCTCTCCTCTAGAAGCATATATTGTTGTAAGACCCACTCTTAAACCCATAAAAGCCACTTTTATTGCAGACACATTATTTATGAAACAGCCAACAAAGTTTGCAGGGAATACCTCTTCCCCCATTGTCCTCACTCTCCTTTAATCCCTTTAGTCTCTTTGTTTTGAATGCTACTTCTTTCTCATCTCCTAACCCACTTCCTATCATGCAAACTCTCAGATTACCTATTGTAATTTGTCAGAAACAGAATGAAGTCAGGGCTGAAAAGGGTTCATGTGAAATAAAGCAGAAAATCAATGTTTTATGAGCTGGACTGGGAGGGGTGATATTTGGTATTTCAGAATAGAACTTTTCTGGACCACAATTTTAACATATTTTACCTCAAATATATACAATATATGTACAATATAGAATATAAACCAGAAGTAAGTCCTCTGAAATTCCGCTGCTTAAGAAGATCATGAAGGGCCATCTCCTCACCTGTTAAAAGGCATTTTCTAGTTTTTCATATCGTACACTGCATGAGCCATGATGTCAAACCTGCCAGCAAAGCTACATTCGTATTACTGTGACATGAAATACAGCTACTTGAGGCCACTGACTGTTAGCACTGCATACCATATTGCATAGTGTTGAATAAAATGGTGACTAATTTCATCCCTAACTTTACTTCACAAATTCTTCACCATTCAGAGGGCAACAGATACAGAAACAGTTTAATGCACAAAAAAGCATAAACAGTTCAAATGGAACTTTAACAGTGACTTGAACAAAGGGGGACAGAATTATATCCCATTTCCTTTCACTGATCTGCTCTTGACTTGTGTAGGATGGGTGACAGTCTGTATATCAGGGCTATTTGAAGGGATGCTTTGCTTCTCACACCTGAGGGAATGGAGCATTAGAATCTATATTCTCCAACAGATGACTTTTTAGGATCTCAGATTTTGGGGGAAAATTTTTAAATTGCCAAATGCTTGGAAAATTTACTTGGAAAGAGTGGTAGGGGAGCTTACAAACTTCTGGCTGTAGTTTCTCATATTGATGATGTTTTTCACTAGAAAAATTAAAATTGATCAAAACCATACAGTTTTCACTGACAAAACTGGTTTCAGTCAAAACTTAAAAGCAGACTCTCTATCTGAATTAGATCAAACTTTACCCTTTCAAAAAGACAGCCTGAAATCTATTGGTCTCAGTTTCTCTACCTCATAGCCAGTTACAAAGTCAATGAGTGCCTTGGTATGACTTATGTCAAATGAAGCTCCATATCAATAAATATTTGGAAAATCTTCCATTTTTTAGGAAAAGTTGTACTACTACTTAGGTTCACCCTCCCATTTTGTGTTGAAGAAAGTATCGCCTTCATATCACAGAAACATGGGGGTGGGGCAGGGAAAGTGTGATCATCCAAATTTAGTATACAAATCCACCACCAAAAATGATCCATTCAGAATCCTATACTAGCACTGAACTGAAAAGATTCTCGCAATAGCTGAAAGACCAGCAGGGCAACAAAAATTCAGGGGAAACAAATAGCTCCATGATCCACTCCCTATTTGCAAAGAGACCTCTTACACAGTAGTTAATTATTGTGTAGTTTAACATATCTCCCCTAAATATGAATATAATATGAACTGGAACTGAACAAGAGCAAACTGAAAGACATATGAATAACAAAGTTTATCTCTCTTGATCAGATGGATTAAAAGGTTTTGACAGAAAGCCTTCCACCCTGAAGTCAGGGCTGCAAAGGCAATGATTTTATGGGAGGAGATCCATTGACATCAACACTGAACAACAAGCAGCAGTGTTCACTTCACAGGGGTATCACAGTAACACCTTATTTGAGACTGTCTTACATCTACTAAAAACTAATTTTAACATTTTCACTAATCACATCCTGTACACCAAGCTTATCACAATAAGCTTTCTGAGTGGATTTAACAACACAATGTTTAATCCTATTTGATTATTTTTTCAGATTGTATTTTATTCATTCTGTATTTCAAAAACAGAACTATCACTTTACCTGGAGAAATCTTCTGGCATGGAAAGCAGCAGTTTCAAAGGCATTGGGTGGGTGGGGAAATCAGGTTTTTCAAAATCCATCCAAGGAGTGCCTTTCCTATCTTTTCAGATAAAGTAATAATAATCTCTTTAAAACATGAAGCCAAATTCTGACGGATGCTGTACAGCATACAGCCATGTGAACTTGCAGGTAGAAGGGTGAGGACAGAAGGGTAATTTTACAACCCCTTTCTGACTCGTTGCCATAGTTTAGGCAGAAAAGAGATGACAGGCCATGAGATCATGAGATCTGGCAGCATAACGTGCCAGGCACAAAGTGTTTCCATGACGAGTTTCTATATGATGGTGACAGAAGTATGACAGACCCACTCCAACCAGTTAAAAAGTGGATCAGATACCCTAGCACTTGGTATGTAAAGTTTGCTGTAAAAACTGCATTGGCATTTAGAGAATCAGAACCATCTCCAAACAGCTGACTGTTGAGTTCAACTCCACAACTCATGATCATTTCTAACAGCCTAAGTAGTATCTAAATGAGATTTTGAAGTATATTTATGCGACTTTTCATCATCTTGTGTCTATAATGCAAAAGCCATGGGTTTCCATTGCTCTAGATCTACACCTGCACAGACTTCTTGCATGAAGCAGCATTCAGCACTATTTGGCCTGGAACTAATGGGGACAGAAGACACACAGAATTAGAGTTATAACCTGAAGTTTTCAAGAGTGTCAATTGGTGGAAGCTAAATGGTCACTCTGCAGAACTAAACAGTCCAGTTCTTTCCACCACTTTTCAATACATGTGAAAACAAACTTCTTTGACCTTAGCTCCCCAAGATACACCTAAAATAAGATAAACATGTCCAAAAGCAAATATATGAAATCATACATTATTCTTAAGGTACCAATCTCTTCCTCAACAGAAGATAAGTTAAAGAACAAAAAACGTGGCAGATATTAGCCACTTTGCTTAATATTGTACTGGAAGGCTCTCGGTTAAGAAAAAAGGAGGTAGAAGATTCTGCACACAGTAGAAAAAAAATAAAATCCTCGCAGGATAGCACAGAGAACTGCAGCAAACAAAGTAAGGGCTGATACCAGCATTCTTCGAAGCTATTTCCGAATTGTGAAAAAAAAATTCTCAAATTTAAGAAATATTCATAGTGTATTTTTTTGTGACTGATGTGCTTTTCCTCTGAATTCAAGAAAAAGAAGATGGCTAATGGACTGCTAAAATGTTTCAGTTCCAAGTCTGTAGTCATCTATTCTGAGAACTATATAACTAATTTATCAGGATTTGCAGTTTTTACCTAGCAGCCTTGGGGCTTTAACAAAAGCTTATTATTTATGTGCACAAAGTTCAGACAGTAAAGTTGGAGCTTTTCTGAGGCCTGGGATTGCTTTTAAACTTTTTTTTTTCCCTCATCTTATGTTCAACAGTGGTAGTCTATATCTATCAATCCATCTTTCCAAGGCAATTTGAAAAACTCAAAATGAGAATTAAGCAGTTTCTTGATTTGTCACAGAGTCCTTCCAAATAGAAAGGAAAATCTTATGGAATATAAATTCACTGGAAATTATTAGAAGAATGAGGTTTTCTTTCCTTAAATAAATAATAAAGCACAAAGACAATAAAACTCCTGGGGATACCTCTGGTCCCCCCATTTGTCTTTAGTCCTGAAATAAAGGAAATGTCGATTCAGCTTGACAGCATATCAGATGTTTCACAGTTATATGTCCTGTTGTTTTGTTACCCTGCACCTCACCTCTACTATTTCAGCACTGAAGAGTAAATACAGTCTTGTGACATGTAGATGACCAGATGTTCTTCACTGACATAGCTGGAGCCTTCACCTGATTCACTTGGTCACTACCAGTCAACAGTGCTACTGAAACACAAGTCAAGCCCACAGGTGGCAAAACCGCCTGTGGTCAGATCTACACCATGACAAAGAAATATGAAATGAAAATCTGTCCAGAACAAAGATGGAGCATGGTATGCTAATGAAGATTTAGGGCTTCAGAAAAAAGGTCAGTAACTGGCAAAAAAAACCCAAACTCAAACCCAAACAATTATTGAATAGTAGCTCCCTCTGCAGACATGCTTACTTCAAACAGTGCATCTTTATATTGTTTCATTTAGTCCCTTTGAAAGGGAAACCACAAAATGGCTGCCTTTGAGAATAAAAGCATCCACATGGCACGTTAGAATGAAACACTTATGAAGCTTTACTGTTGCTTCTTTTGCCAACAGCTTTCTTGTCAGGAAAAAACAAATTTCAACTTTTTTCACTCAAAGCAGTTTTAGTCTCTAACAGGATTTGTAGCTGTATAATACAATTAACCTCAACAGGCTCAGAACACCCCGGCGTCCACAGTGGCTAAAAGCAGAAGAGATGGCACAATCAAACTACAAACATTTTCTAGAGCACAGCTGTGAAAGCACAGGCAATGCTGGCTGAAGAAGGAACAAAGCAAAGCATCGAGAACACCCAGTTCATTCCTTAGGTAGCATCTGTTGTGAGACAGAAAGCGTGGAAAGTGCAAAGGCTGTATTTGCCTGCACAATGCATGGGGGAACACAATAGCACATATTCGACCTATCCTCCCTCTATAGTAGGACAGTTTGCGTTTCCCTGCTGCCATAATTTGCTCCAACTCCAAGCTGTGCTTCAAAGGAGCTAGACTCCTGAAAGGAAAGAAGAACAAAGGAAAACTAAAATTCTCAGTCAAACCTTGATTTGAACTGTTTCTGGAATTTCAGAAAATGTAATCATTCCCCCCCCCCGCCTTCAAAATTAACGTGCATTTCCTGCTTCTAAATAAAACAAGAAAGAGAATTCCCAGAATACTATAAGAATGGTTGTTACAGTGCAATCAGAAGAAGAAAGGTCAGAAACTTTACAAGTAAGTATGTTATGAAATTTCCAGTATGGTTTTGCAAACTTTGTAAAGTCCAAATATTTTGGAAAATGATCCAAACTTTTAATGGTAATAAAGCATTAATACTTAACATTTACCCTTTGGGGTTGAATAAGTACACTAGAGTATTCTAGAGAACATTAAGAAGAAACCTGATGATTCCCAGTCTTGATCTTGAGTATGAATCAGATAAAATGAAATTTTACCAGGTATTTTTTAAGGGGCATTTCTGGGTTTCTTCATATGAATCTATAAACAGTTTAGAGATTACTTGGCAGAGTATGGATTATTTTGCAAGTGCCCAGTTTTGTGATCCGATTTTAGTTGAATACTGTTTGTGTGTATTGCTTTGCAGACTTACATCATCTCAGCATTTTTCAACTTTTGCATAGCTACATAGTCAACCTACACTGCACACAAGAATGGAAGAAACAACCATCCAGAAAAGCTCCAGTCTTTCATGCACACACTTAATGTCTGCATCCTGTACAGTGATCTATGTGTGCTTTCTCTCAGCCCTGGCTCCGTATTATGAAAGCAACTCCCGTGATTGTTCTAATCCCAGTATCAGGACTGGGATGTCGGAAATTAGTCTGTGACCCAACCACCTGCACTACATGCAGTCAGAAAACCCACACACTCTTCTTTGCTGCCTTCAAAGCCCTGCAGGAAGGTGGAGAACACACTGCCATCTTAGAGACACTCCATGTTTTCCACAATATAGTGACTTTTTACCTTGTTAGATTGCTTTGACAAAGAGGCACAAACCTCTGTGGCTTACTGGGGCTTGCACAGTTTGAAAGAGCCATATGACATGCAGATCAAACATTGAACAGGCAGAGGCAAAACAACAGGTTACCATGGTGGAAGAAGAGAGGAGAATTACATGGTATTCATACGAGGTAGAGGGGGAAGAAAACATGTTTCATTACAAGTATGTTGTTCAGACTAGCCAAACTCTACCTTCTTCATTCAACCAATTCCTTGTTGGACATTGCCTCATAAAATAAAGCACTCCTCCTTTATATTTCTCTATTTATGATACAAATGAGGCTAGCTGGAGCTTTGGAGGAAAGAAAAAAAAAAGAAAAGAAAAAAAAGGAAAGAAATCTTAACCAAAATGTGACCTTAGCAGATGTAATCCAATCTGATTTCCACTACATTAGCCTACGGATGCTTATGCAACCGCATAGCACAGCAACTGAGAGACAAAACAATGGAAGTTTTAAAGCTTTATTTATTGCTCGTTCTCAAAACATTCAATCGCCATCATGCTTCAACTGCCAAATCTAAATTAGAGAGTTTTAAAAAAAAAGAAAAAAAAGTACTCTTCAGGGGAACATTAGAGCTCTATAGAGAGGTGTGAGCTCAAGGAGATGGAGCATCTGGCTAGAGACCAACTTGCCTATAAGTCCAGACCAAGTGGACCCATATGGATAGCTTTTAGAAAATCGTAAGTGGTAACAAGCAGAAAAATTCCCTCCCTTCCATGTTCAGCCTCCTTTTTTGGCATTAGTAATTAAACTGTACTTACTGCCTTTAGCAGATTACAGAAACTTCCATCACAATCTAAACAATTTTCATATAATCTAATCACTTCCTTATTTATCCAAGTTTACCCACAATTTTCCTCCTCTTTCAGCTGGATTACTATGTAATATTACAAAGGATAACAAAAGCTGTTTTGCTACCAATTAAGTGCACCAGAGGAGTATATTAATCTCTTCTTTCAAAAGCACAAGGAAAACGCATCAACTCTCACCCTAAAGGTTTAAGGCATATTAGAATTAGCAAAGTAAAAGGTCAAAAAAAGATTACCACTGAAGTTTTCTTACGTCCGACATCTACAGACTGCCACAAGTATTTCTAAGACTGCCTTTACTTACACTTTTGCTAACCTACTAATTCTACACAATGTTTGGCAACTAAGTTATAAATCTATGTGAGCAACCAATAATACATTTAAACTCATCTCTCGCATAAATTTGGCACTAGCCACACATTTATAATTTGCACAGCTGTTATTTCCTTTTATTTTCTTACTCATTATGCAACTGTGCACTGCTTCCTTCCTTTGGTATTACCCAACTAGTGAACACATGCAGGACATTACTCAAACTGTTAATACCAATATCTCATAGAGTACCCTGCAGAAGTTAGGATTTATCAATATTTCCATTGTAGGGGAAATTGCTCATTTACTTTGGTTGTAAATTTTCTTTTTTCTCACCAAAACTTAGCAGAGGAAATAAATCTGGGAACTAAATTCTGTAGGTTCATTACCTGCTGTCTGATCTATCCTGCTTTTGCATAAGATTAAAAGTAATAATTTTCATAGTTCTTAAAAACCTGTGTGTGCTTCATGAAAATGAAAAAAGTAATAAAGAGAACGAGACAGTTATTCCCTAAAAAAAAAAAATTCCTCCAACCAAACCCCTCTCCAGTGAATTTAAAAGGCCTTCACATCAAGAAATTTGTATCTTTTTTCTTCTCTGCCACAAATTTTATATATAATAAGTGTTATGTATACACACTAATAAATATATAAGTATAAATTCTAAAAACATAACTGAGTTATGAAGTACTGTACCTATTTTACAATGGGAAAACTGTATTTTACAGTTGTTCATATCTTCATAAAGAATAATATTGTTCTGTTCCAATTGCTCATGAATGGTAGTTAACACATGGAAAAATTACAGTGAAGACTAAGAAGCTTGTACCAATCGTACCATGTTAATGTTATGAGCTAACGCTAGAATCACGCCTACCATTTATCTTACATTTCTTCCCACCTCAAAGCATAAAAAACTATAAACTGCCACATCTCCAATCAGCATCTCATCATAAATTAACGTTATTATGTTCTTTCTTAAGTTAACTAACACACCTTTTTACCTTTTGGGGTGCATTGTTAAGTGATTTTCCTAATGTACATCACCCTCGGAACCAAATCAGAACCCACAATATTCCCAGACAGATTTATGCTTAATCCATCAGATACCGTAGTCCCCTAAATAGCATACAGTAATAATCTGTCTGTATTGCTAAGCTGGAAAACAAATACAGCAATCAAACCCCTGAAGAAAGGAAAAAAAAAAGTGATAGCTTGGAGAAGAAAAGGGAGCAGGATGCAAACCCAGTGGAAGCTAGACTATGATTCAGAACGAGGTACATTCTCCTTTCCTCCCCCTAAAAGAGTGTTACTGATAAAAACATTGCACAGACAGGCATATGTCTTAAGATAAGCCCCAGTTATCATTTACACACTTAAAACTATTTAACCATGCAGGCAAAAGGAAAGAAACAAAAATAGAACAACTAGGGCAACCCCCATGACACATCCTGGTTGCAATGGATGAACAATGAACTGAATATTTCCAGCTGGACAGGAGTGTCATCTCAGCACTATGTGATGTATTAGCCAAAAGCCAAGCACAGGTTTCTCGTTTCAGTCCAGCATTAGACAGTCAAGTCAACTCTTTGAGAAACTGGTTTTCCTAGGAAAGCAGATTTGAAAGTCTCAAGTTAAATACAGTAAAAAAATAAAATAAAATGTAAAAAAAGTTAAAAAAATCAGTCACTGCCTGACAGAGTTGTCATAACACGCTCTCTCTCTTCATTTCCTTCATGACATGAACTGAGAACACAGAATTCTCTGCTGAATAGTTTTGATTCACTTGCACACTGCTCACACTTTCTTTATCCAACAGAAAGGTATACTATAAAGTTGAGTGAGGCTTGGGTATTTTTATTCCCCAATCACTGTTTCTGCCAGTTTTTTCATACTCTCTCATTTTGCTTCAAGCGTCAGATGCGAGAAAACTTAAATGGTAAAACCCAAATTGAAACCACTATGTTTTATTACATGAACAATCAAAATCAATGATACTTGGCAAAATTTCAGCTCATAGCAGTTTGACCTTGCTGGTTTAAAAACTGACCAGTGGGCAGACAAAAACTCAAACCAAACCAAAACCCCAACAAACAAAATTTTGAAGTATCCTGTACCTTCCCAGAATCCTAGAAGTGCAAAAAAATATAAGCAATATTCTCCTATAACACAGGAGATCCCATTTCTTCTCCTGACAACCACACGCCTGATGTAAAGCCAACCCAGTGTTCCAGTGCTTCACTTTCCTGATAAGTTACATGGGGATACTGACACTTACCTCTTCAGCAAAGAGCTTTGAGATGTACAGACAAAAAGTTCTAGGTAACAGATAAGTGATATTATACAGATCATTATTTCATTTTAAAGTATATGTTTATATCAAACATAGGTGTCAAAACAGTAAAGTGGGAAACCATGAACAAACATTTGGTAACAGAGAAAAAAGTAGTACATTACATACTTTCAGCTTTGTCTTTAAAATTTTCTACACCAACCGCTCATATTTTTGGTTACTTAGCAATACCGTATGGCTTCTAGGAATGACTTCATACTAGAAGTTTTAGAAATTTGGGGTCTGACTTCACAACCATGACCAAGAAAAAGGTGTTCTTAAATTTAAGATTGACACAATTGCAGTACGAAGTAATTTTTCTTCCCTTTTGTGACATACCTTTGTGTATACCATTCTAGATACAAAGTCACAGATAGATCTTGTGACTGCTTTTTGAAAAACAATGGCCTTCCTAAGTTCTCTGTGTTGGGTTATACTAATTGCATAGCCAGGCCTTGGAGGGGCGGGGGGAAGACTGCACACTAACATACTGAAATCTTTTTAACTGATGATGAGTTATTGCACATCAGATGCTTCTCAATTAGTCTCCTTATGTGCTCTTGGCCATGGTAAATGTGATGCAAACTTGCTAACTTTTGTGTCAGTGAGTAAGGTACACTATTGCCTTACTCAAAAAAGAAAACCTCAGCACATGGGTAGAACAGAACACAATGTGTCAGCCCTCAGAGGGGAAAGCCAGATGCTGGGTACAATCCACCTGTTCCGTTCTCACCAACAACTGGGACTGCTGAAGTTCCCATGTAGTAAATGTTATCCAATGGCACTGATCAACACCAAAGATTTCCCTCCTATTTTGATGGTCTTTAATAAGTGTAATCTGAATATCAACTAGGCAAAGTAAATTGAAATATTGGTTATTGTCTGCATATCAAAAGCAGAAAAATGAAATATGGAGGAAACTGCATCTTTTGGGGACTGTGGGTAAAATGTGTCCTACTACAAGAGTAATAAACTTTATTATAAGCATTTCCCTCATTTTTCATTTTTTCTTACCAATAGCAAGGGTCTTAAGGGCAACATGTTGCCCACAGGCCTTAGACTGGGAAGCACTTGCCCTAAAGCATCTTTTCTCTGAATGTGTCTCTCTTAATCTGGAACAATATGGTCTGATTTGAGAAACAGAACATTGCCAGCTTCTATTGATTCCAGCAGAGACTGAGAATGCATTTTCCTTAAAGTTTTCTCAAACTAACTTTATTAGTTCATCTAATAAAACTATCACCTTTCCCTATAAATCTCATCTCTGAAAATCAGATGCTCAGCCTCTTTCAGATGCCTTTGAACTAACTTAACTCATAGTGGATATTTAGATGAAGTCTGCAAAACATTTGGCCCTTGCACAGGCTACCTACAATCTGAATTTCCTAAACTTTACAGACAAATCTATACAAGGAGGTATTTCTACCATGCATCTAGGGCTAAAAACAGTTCACATCTCCTTCTGTATACCTTAACTTCTTGTTAATCCTCTTCTGCATTTTGCCCAGAGACAGGTAACTGTAACCTAGGACTGATACTCTCAAATGAGACACTAGGGGCAACGTGCAGCCACGAAGGAGAACACGTATGGCTTCCAGATTAAATCTTACTCCTTCTGGAAAGACGAGGCTATAGCTGTTTGTTTTAAAAAAATCATTCAGGGTTCATTAGCACACTGTATATTCTCACACTAAACAGTAAAGGGAAAATGAATTTTCTGCTATAGCACAGCTAAAGTTCTAATAACAACAGGCAAGTAGAAGAATCTACTTTTGTATATATATACACATATATAAACAAACTTTACATACACACACACACATATATACACGCACACATACATATATAAAAATGTAAGTAATGGTAAATTCTATTCCCAGGATGAACACAGGAAAAAAAATGTAATAAAAGAAGTACCCAGCTTTACCACAAAGATGCCTTTCTATAGCTTTCACATTACTTAGATCCACCTGTCAAAGCAGACACTGCAATAGGTCATGTAACTGATACATCAAAAATTATGGCTCTGATTCAGAAAAGATTTAGTCCATCCCTGTCCAGTTAAGCATTTAAGTATTTTAAGTACATGCTGAAAGTCCTGTCGAAGTTATGGACATGCCCAAGCAGTTTTCTTGAACAGGAAATGTTGACTTGAGTGAAGCTTATACGAACACATTTATTTTTGTGAATTAATGTCCTCCCTCATCTGAAAACAAGATCATGAATAACACACAAGACTGAGGATCAGTGATGACAATACAGCAAGTGTGAGAGGAAAAGGGAGAGATTTATCTTGACAATCTGCAGGAAAACCTGCATAACTCTAACCAGTGCCAAAAGTGCCAGATGCAAGACTTTACAGAAGTGCAATATAAACTGGAGAACCTTAAGGTAACAGTGACTTCAGCCTCCAAAATGTGACACAGGGAATGCATGTCCACAGTGAACCTTGCAGTGCAGCTGCAGGACAGCTAAACATATCCTATTTTTAAACTAGGTCAAGCAATGATGGATGATGGTACCTGACCAGGGTGTATGGTGGCTCTGTGATTTGTTAGATTAAAGGTAGGAACTGATGTGCATTACAATTGCTTCCTCACGCTGAAACACAAATAGTAAAGAGTGGGTATATACTGAGTCCCCAGCTGTGGGACTATATTATATATGCCACCTCTGTAAGGATGTGTCATCAGAGCAACACCGTTCACATCTAATTTACACTACACTGCATCAATGAAGCTTCATGAGGAACAAGTTCAAATTGAAAAAATGTTTGAGTTACCCTTCAGGAGAAATATAGTACTTGTGAGGGAAAGGAAAAGGCCACACCAAAACAAGGCTCTTTACGTGGCTTGGAATCTGTGACACAAAACTCCGTTTGGGGAGGAGAGTCACAACATAAGCAGTGGTCCCTAAAAAATTTTAATATTACAGCCTTGGACCTGCCCATTCCAAAGATGCCAGACTCAGCATGCCATTAAGTCTGAAGCAGAAAGCTCGCAAGAGAGGAGATGACGACAAAAATTCACACTGGTACCTGGAAAATTGACGTCTTCCTGGAAACCATAATTTAATTTGAATTAATATACATTTCTACCAAAAAAAAAGGGGGGGGGGGGGGTGTTTAAATGAAAAACACAGGTCTGGCTCCTACCTGGTTTTTTCCAATCACAGAAAAAACAGTGTATGAGAATAATAAACCAAACTATAAGTAAATCCAGTTTACAGATTTACATATAGTCAAAAATGAAGCAGCTTCAGTGCTTGTAAAAGAAAGGAAAGTTCCTTTCTTCAACAACTTCCAAAATTCTGTGAATGAAATGTTAGCATTCATCAGTGTGAATTCTTTTCTTGCAAATATACTACTGGTTCCTGGTTAGCAATTAGTGAGATCATATGTAGTGGTCTATATACATTAAAAGACAAAGAAATGCCCAAGAGTGATTAAAGATGTAACAATACAGACATTACCAAGCCTAGAAGACAATGAAGGAGCCCTGTGTCCTTTCACAGGCATTTTGTTATCCCAATCTATATGCATATCTGTAGGTTAGATTCTGCTCATGGCAGCATCAGAAAAACAGGATTATTTTCCAGTAGTCAGCTTTGAATGGGCTACCTCAGAAACAAATTCATATGAAAAAGTTGAGCAAGAATCCTTCTCTAGAAAAGCTGCAGTTTACATTCTGCTTCACACTTGGCCTACATAAAATGTGCTCAAGGCGGAACCAAGCACTGCTTTCTCCCCTGGTTTTTATCTTGTGAATGCTACAGCGTCAAGTATGACAAAGTTAGCTAAAACCAGAGAAAGTGGAAATAATACCCAGGCCTCTGCTCCAATGCCCAACAGGAACCTAACAACAAGGAACACAGAACAGGGCTCTGCTTTGCTGCTCTGCCACCAGAAGGCTCTATGCACAGCAGCGGGAAGGCTGCCAGAAGGCAAGGGAGAAACCAGACTGAATTTCTGCCAGCCAATATACCCTCTTACACCAATTCTTCTAAGAGGGAAGAGGGTAAGGAACCAACAGAAAGTCCCTCAGTGCCCTCCTGATTCAGTGGGATAAAACAGCTCCTACAAAGTAGGGCAGTTCTCTCTACTTCCATTCTTCAACGCCATGCTCTATATGACCAGTCCACCTAAGGCTAGTCTCTGATTCTGTATACTGACTGGCACAGCGCATTGCGAGGGGTGGGGGCTGCAATTCTGCCATTATGAGCTCTATTCTGAGTAAGAGCTACATTAAAATCCCAACACCTCTACAAGCAATTTTACTGTAGCTCCTCTATGCCAATTACATAATGCAAATGTAAGTTTTGAACTTTGCTGGCTAGGGGCAAGAAGAAAAAATTTGAAAACAGCTGCATTTTCCAATTCTTCTACCAACCAACTTGCTCTCTGAGCCTGGCTGTGTTACAGCAGTCATCATGTTACACTCACTGGGAGTATGCCTAAGCATACACATGTACATGCATGTTTGAATGCATACACACACACTAAAGTTATAATACATGTGTAAATTTCATTCTGTATTTACTCATTTGCTGTAAGCACCATTCCTAATGGAAAATAGACCATGTCTCCTTTTTAAGGGAATGATTAGGACCACATGTTTCACTGACTCTTATGTTGAGGACCTTGCCGATATTTTTGAAACCAAATTACTAACAGCATACTAAACTTATTTCCCTGGTGGAAACCACTGGCTACTAACTTAGTGAATATAAATACATTTGTCCCTAAACATGCAAGTAATCATCATATAAAGCCAGAGGCCTAAAATGAGTAGGTATGGGGCAGATGAGAGCAAGGTTCATATGCAATAGTAACATATTCTATAACCGAATGACTTTGTTTATCTGAGAAACCCAGTATTACATCACTTTTCCTAAAGAGAATATAAACAGCACATTTTTGAAGAAACAGTTACTTAATGTGCAACTTGTCACCACTATCAGCTTTAACATAATAAAATACATGTGGAAAATCCCTTGAAGAAAACCTTCTGCAAAGCAGATTCTTCTCTAGTCTAGGTCAGAGGGTGTGTATGTCTATGAAGGAAATGCTATCTCTCTCTCTTTCACACACCCACTCACTGTAGGTCATACAGCAGAGCTCACTGCTGTGATGTGTCTGCTGTATGCGTGGCATCAGCTCCTTGAGGTAAAGAAATTACCATTGTTTCTTGGGGAGCATCTGTACCTTGTAAAGAAAACCAACAAATCACACTTCAACATATTAAATAGCAGCACTCATTGAAATTTCAACCAAGGATCTCTAAAGTACTTTGCAGACAATGAATAAAGCATGTTTCAGCAAGGTAAATATTACTCTCCATATTTTGTAAATATGAAAACCACAGCACTGCCTAGCTGAACAACTTAACCAAAGTCACTCTGAAAAAACGTGGAAGTGACAAGCATTACAATCAAGCTCCAGACTCTCTAATTTTGGAACCACCAGAGTTCAACCATTAAGTTTGAATGAAAGTTTGCGCAACCTGACCTGGCTGGGTACGAAGCATCTCTGGGCAGTAGATAAGCCCCTCATTTCTCTTCGACTCAATGAGCAATATTGGTACTAATATCTCAGGGGCAGGCAAGCGAGGGCAGTTTGCCCTAAACTCTGTTTTAAGAGGTTAAAGGAAATTTTCCAGTAAATGGATCTTAGCACCCCCTGTGCTTTGCTCTAGGCTCATAGGCAATTGCTGTGTAGGACCCTGGAGACCACTCTTGCACTAACCGCATTTTCTATAACTAAGCAAACTTCAACCTAGCCTGATGAACATTTCTAGCACAGCTCCGTCAAGAAGATTTTGACAACACAACTTTTATACTATGGCTATGAGCAAAGGTTAATAACTTTTTCAAATTCTAAGAAGCAGAAGTAGTAAATATTAATGAGAAAGCAACCATTACACCCTTATTTCTTTTAACTTCATAGCCTTAAGCTCAGACCTCTGAACTGAGAATACCATCTTTAAGCCATTCTACTATTTTATCCCTTATGGTATCATAAATCTTGAAACTGTTCAAATTATTCTCTGCCACTCTAATTGTTCTCAAAGTTTACATCAGAATTAGAATAACCTGTTCCATTTCTTTAATCAAAGAAAAAAAAATTATATAGCTGAATAACATTAAGAGCAATAGAGAAAACAGATGAAGAGGTATACAAATATGTAAATTTGCCATTTACATATGGCAAATAAGTCATTTAATGCCATTACAGAATTATTTTTGCAGTCTGAGTTGACATTTCTTTCCATCACACAGTAGAATCTCTACCAAAACTGCTGGCAAAAGAGAGTTATAGGTGAGCAGCAGCAATGGGTTAATAAAAGATGGTATGCTATTAGATAAACCTTTTACAGGTTTGCATCTGAAAGTCATAACATAACCTTTTATTTCATGTGTCACTGTGACAGAAGGTTTTCAAGGCAGAGTTCTTGAAACTGCAAGATGTTAAACAGATGTACTGTACAGCCTTCCAGATTTAAATCATGAGAACTGCATTTGCAGCCTGTGTGTTGTATCCCCATTTTTTTCCCTTATCGGGTTTGGTTGCTTTAAATAAAACCGTCTGGTTTATGCACCTTTTTTTTCTTCTTCTTTATACAATGGACCCTAAAAATCACTTCTTCCCCCCTTTCTTTTTTTCTTCAGACTAGAAAAGGTTATTAAAAAATGTGTCTTTTAGGCAGGGAAATCTCTCTTTCTCCTTATTCTGCAGGTGCTGGCAACCCGATCCAATTTGTTACTGTAAAAAAGTCATCCACTGTAGAAACAGGCAGGAATGATAGCAGTAAAAAGAAATAAATAAAACCAGACGTGCTGAAATTTCAGCTTGAATGTGCCTCTAAACTACTGAAATATTGATAATCCCCTACCATTTCAGTTTCAGCTGTTGCTTGCGCTCTGACAAACCTCCATTAAGAAATGTTTGCACAGTCATACAATTTAGCTTGCATGCCTAGTCAGATGCCACCACTTGTACCTTTGAAACAATTAATGCAATCATACTTTAAATACCTAGTTACAGTAATTCAGATCATCAGGGACCTCTGGTAGTCTTCTGGTCCAAATCCCTTGTAAAGCAGGGCCAACTTTAAAGTCAGATGAGGCTGTTCAGGATCTTATTCAGTCAAGTATTGACTGTCTCTAAGGATGAAGATTTCACAGCATCTCTGATCCAAAGGCTAACTAACTCCACTGCAAAGTTTTTCTTCCTTGTATCTAATCAGAACTTCCCTTGCTGCAACTTGTGTCCATTGTCTCTTATCCTGTCAACATGCACTGCTGGTGCTATGATTTCACTAATTTACTGTAACACGTAATTAGTATTTCTCACAAGGGCACACTGCTGACTGATGTTCAACTTGATGTCCATGAAGATCTTTGGGTCTTTATCTGTGAAGCTGCTTTCTATCCAGTCAATCCCTAACCTGTACTGCTGCACGGGGCTATTCTGTCTCAGGTGCAGGACTCCACGTTTGCTTTTCTTGGACTTGAGGATGTTCCTGCTAGCCCATTTGTCCAACTTCTGAAGGTCCCTTAGAATGGCAGTCCTACCCTCCAACATATCAGCTACTCTCCCCAACTTGGTGTCACTTGCAAACTTGCTGACGTTCACTCAGTCCCACTGTCCAAGTCATTAATGAGGAGTTTAAACAGCATTGGCCCCAGTATGGACTCCAGGAAAACAGACTGTATCATATATACCACTGGGTAGATAAAGGCTGAACTCACAAACCGTGTTGTATGTTCCATGCAACACTGCATGAAATAAATGAAGTTTCCAATTAATAAAAATATGCAAATTCACTGAATTGGACAAATAATTTTGTGGTAGTTAGCATAGTACAACAGCTAGAATTTACACTATATCATAACGGCATTTATGCTTTTTTGCACTGATGCATATTTTTTAATTAACATTGCTGCTATTGTTCCTAGGTATTCAGTGCTAGAGAGAAATGTGGTATGTAAACAAATGGAGGAAGCACACTCCCTGATGCAAAGAATTTTTAAAAAATCTCAATAAAATACACTAGAAAAAAAAGACAGCATCTATTGAAATCGCAATTACTCCCCTGCCCAGAAAAAAAAAAAAAAAGCCTAAAGAATTTGCATGGCAAAAAGCAGGAATAAAACAGACAGTATTTCCAGCAGAGGGAAGGAAAGAATAGGCATATATGGATGAACACCATAGCAAACAATTCTGAAAAAAATGCAAAACAGCAACACCACCTAGCTTTTCATCCATGCAGAACACAGACAAAGCATTTGAAGCAGGCAGTTACAACAGAAACAAAAATATGAAAATAAAACCCTTTATGAGAGGAAGAATATATGAAATTCAATAATGAAATTGAAACTATTAAGTGTTGTAAAGTGTACACTAGTACAAAGTAAAAAAAGCATGAGTAATCACACTGCTGTGAATGTAACATTGCACGAGAAGCACGCTGTTGATGGACTCGGGTCAGAAATGCTCAGCACCTTTCAGATTCAAGTCCCTGAAGCCATTTGAGTTTAGGAAAAGTCCAAAGTAAGTGCAAGCAGGTGGAGATCCCGTCTTGCTCTGAAAAAAGCGTATATAAATTGTTTCTATTATAGCTATCTCTGTCTTGGCGTTTACCTACTTAGAAACAAGAAAACATATTCCAAAGCCCTGCCATGCTAAACTGCTCATAAAGCACTCCTCACAGAAATTTCTGTTTCTCAGGTGCTTGGAAGCAAGGAAATGCACAAACCAACAGTCAACTCTTGCCACTGTATGCAAAGCCTTGAAGTTAGCCACACTGCTGAAGCTTTAAATCGTCAACTTACTCAAGACAACCAACTTCACCCAATGTATGAAGAACCTTCTGCCTAAAACTGAATGTAAATGAAATAATAGTTTCTGTATTCTGCCTTCTGCTGTTATTCATCATTAGACTTCTCTTGATATATGGCACAGTATAAAACAGCACCAGTTTAAAAAATAGGGAAGCATTTTTAAACCTGTAATATTTAACTGAGTTCAAGTCAAAACAAAAAAAAACCCAAACAAAGCAAAAAACCCAAGTAATTGCAACTGTTTCAAAAGCATGTATTACTTCTGCAATACAGAAAGATGGATTATGAAGTCAAGCTTTCCATCTGAAAGTCGAATTTTCATTTAAAATTTTTGTTTTAAAAGTAATATTTTACCAAAAAACTAGAGCTTTGGCATAAATCTTCCAAAGATTATGGTAAGTCAGAAAGCTCATGAATATATTTGGAGCAGTAAATGAGCAAGATTTCATTAAATAGATGAATGTTGTATTTGGTATGAAGTTACTTTTAAAGTTTTTCTAAACACCAGAGCTATGTGAAAAATTGCTAGCCAATCTCAGATCATTAATTAGACCAATTAGAATTAGAGGTCCAGGGAGGAGGGGGGCAGGGAGGAATTCTCCTCAGTATG
Source organism: Haliaeetus leucocephalus (assembly GCF_000737465.1). Lineage (NCBI taxonomy): Eukaryota > Metazoa > Chordata > Aves > Accipitriformes > Accipitridae > Haliaeetus > Haliaeetus leucocephalus. Next base: position 1,404,792 of record NW_010973244.1, on the reverse strand, counting down.
AAGAAGAATAAGGAAAGATCTTTGGACTGCACGAGATGTTCTAACTGAACCAAAGACACCCATTTATATATCCCTGCTGTGAACTGCTTCCAGACTCTCTCCATTGACCCTCTCCCTGCTCAGCTTGTCCGAAGTAGCTGGTAGGTATCTCGCAGTTTTCAGCTGTTTGGTAGGCAGCTCATTAGATCAGAAAAATGGGTGACATGGATTAATTTAACCTCAGTACTGATATCATTCCTCTTTATGGAAAAAAGTCCCATCTTAATATTATCATAATCATAATAGAGTATCATTATAATATTTACGGCAGTGATCATCCTTCCAAGTGGAGGGAAACATTTCTTCAGATCTCTCTTCCGATCCAGGATACAGTGTATTTAAAGAAAATGCTTCAACATCTCCTTACTATTTTGTTCACATCTAAGCTTTTGACAATATTTAAAACTAGTTAGTGAATTTGATACAAATTACAAATAGTTTTATCTGTTCCAGAACCACAATTCTAGTGAACAATTCAACAAAACAGTATTAGCCCAATTCTATTTAGCGTAATTGTCATATAAAAAACCAAAAGCCTAAGACAAAGAATATGAATGAAAAAAACAACATGCTTTTAAGCTATATTTTCCTATCAGGAGAGAAAGTCAGGCCCCTACATCAGTGTTTTTCAAGAAAGCAGTGAAGAAATGTTTCTCTCGAATACTTCTTTGCTAGGAAGGGAACACGTCAGTACGAGGCTACACACATTAGGAAAAATCCTTTGCTTTGGTAACAGAAAACATTGTTAGGTCAGCAAAAATACTTAGTATTTTACTTCTCTGAGAACAGCTGCAATGACTCCAGTACAAGGGAGTAAGTGGGAGAGGGGAGAACTTCACTGTTTAACTGAATCAACTAAAACACGCAGCCACTAAACAAAGAAAACATGACAGCCATTATCACCTACAGCAATCTCCCTATGCATACTTTTTTTACTTTCTGTAACTTCTTTAGAGATTTTGAACAAATGCTAAAATTAGAAATTAAACAGGAATTTGGGACATAGTATCTTTGAGGAGATTATAACTTACTTTGTTTAGCATAAATAAAAAGATGGAGGTTTTCTAAGCAAGAACAAATTTCAAATTATCTTTCACCCTCCATCATCATTTCAAATATCAAGCTGCAATGTATTTTACATGCAATTTTAGACTCTTTCAGAACTTCAGGCAAATGTGATATTTTACTAAGTAACCACACAGAGCAGCAGGCAAGATTCCTCTTCAACAAGACTATGTTCTCTTATTCTATTTTTGGTCAAATAATTCCTAATTACACTTTATAGATATAAATTTCAAGCCTGTAATTGCTATGTATAGATTTTCATACTTTGGTATAACATTTATTTCTTCCCATTTAATTACATAACATGTACAAATGCAGTAAAAAAGTTCCTGACAAAAATCTTGAAAAAATACTTTATTTTAAAAACATAAAATCTATTTATGAATCCTTAGTTACTTCTGTTGTCACCTGCTGAGCAGTCAAGAATGAGTAATTAGCACTAAACTCTCTGTACGCCCTCCAAAAAAAATAGTGGCCTCTATAAATGAATTGGTGATCTAATCTTAAATACTCATGTTGAAGTTTATTTCTAACCCCCCAAAGGCTGGCCTACCTACCAGCAGTTGCATCACAAAAAAGCAAGCAGCGAATTAACAAACCAGTGGCTATCTATAGAACAGTTGCTTTTTCTGTAATATACCTTGAAGTCTTTTTAACATCCACATTGCTTGGATTCTGATATTTTATATTCATTTTTAACTAAGGGCATAGCTAAATACAAACCCTATTCATAGCTAAGCAAATACTTAATTTCAGTCGCACCTATCACCCTACTGGCTTCTGAGATTATTCAGATGGTCAGCAAGACAGCTACTTCAACTAAGATTGCAGCACTGTTTTTTGATCCTTTGATTTGACACAGGTCAAACTGATGCAAAGGCAAGAATCTCAAAGAGAATACACCTACAGTTTTGATGAGTGCATCTGCCTTCCCTTTTGAAGCAGCTGAAGGTTTGTATCTACAGAATTTGGTATGTTCAAATCAAAAATTCACTTAAAACAGCCAAGAAGGTTGAAAGCTTTGTATTGTGAAATGACAGTAACACTTCTTTCTACACCCTTTCCTAGATGACTTGTAAAGATATAAACTATCTCCACATGCTTTTCTTTCAGGTTTATTTTTCCATCACTCATCTAAAAAGAGAAGTAAGATGCACACAGTGAGAGTGAATGTGTTTGCATTTTGCTCTAAAATAGGAAAAATGCATGGATTGAAAGAGTCTTCTGCAATAGCAAATACATCACAAGGAACCTATAATTTGCTATGATTTTTATAAACCTGCTGTAATATAGGATAGAGTTAGATATTTACCTGATCAGCAATTGCACTGGTCCTGCTGTGCCTTTAATTTCAATTAGCATAGCTGTTTGGCCAAGTAACGTTTTAGTTTTTTAGATTTTGAAAGGATGTATTCAGAGGATAAAGACATGAAAGTGTGTCATTTAAATTTCCAAATATTTTGAAATTTCACTGTGGAGACACCGAATGTCATCTTCCTTTAATAACACATATCTATAACTGACACTAGTTGTAGCAGCGTATTTACTGGAGTTAGAGCTTATGACAGAAAAAAGGCAATAAAACAAAAATCAGTCTATATTAAGGACGTATCTTCTGCATTTCAAAACACGTGACTTACAAAAGCCTCAAGTATACATTCCTATTAAATGCATATTCTTACACCCTAAGAATAAGATGTAACACTGAAAAATCCAATGAGTTCTTACAATCAATAGGGCTCACCACGCCAAGTATCTCTCTTTTCAGTTTAGGGTGAAGAATAATGAATACCAGAATACTGCATCAATATAACTTAAGTTCCCACTAGAATATACTATGCAATAGGATAAATTGTGTATAAATACTGATACTGCATCCAGAAAATACACATTGTATGGACAGTAAAACACAAATTCCAGGTTTAATGTTAGATTCACAAGGGAAATGTTAAAGAATCAATAGTTTGAAAAATACATAAAGATGAAAAGCAATGCCATGAAAGCAGAAAGTAGTAGGAATAAAGCATCTGCATGCTGCACACTGTCACCACTTTTCAGTATCGAGGTACACGTAAGAAATAAAAATGGAAAGTGTAATTTGCTACTGCAGTTCTTAACAAGAACAAATAACATATCCAAAAACAGCTCAAGAAAGTCATTGAAAGATGGCTGATTCCTACATAAGACACATACATTAAAGGTCAGATAGAAAACCTATATGGGAAACTGTGGGATGTAACAGAGATTCCTTTATCAAGACCATGATCTTGATGAATTTGGTACAAACTACCAAATAAGAAGTCAGGTTTATCTGCCAACAGTATCAATAGAAATGAATATAATGATAATAATATGATAACAACTTGATCATTTCAGAGCCTGAAAGATGCCATCTCCCTTCTGAAAATAACGATGCCAGTCTACAACTTCCTTATACCCTGTACATGGTAGCCCCAAAATCTAAAGGAGCATCATGACAGGAATTTGCAGGGGGGAGGTTTCTGCACACTCAAGTTGTCAGTAAATATTCTTCTCTTTTGACTTCATGATTGCTCAGGGGTAGGGGAAGAAGAGGGATATTTTTTACAAAATCTGTTATTACATAACTTATTTAAACATCAAGGTTTCTCTAAAACTCAAAGCCTGTATCTTGATGACTGGAACAGACACGTCAGCTGTTTTACAGAAATGGGTAGCCTTGAGCATCACAGGAAGGACTAGACAAACCCTAACTTCTACCTTTTTCACTTATGACCCTGTGGAAATACAGTATCTGAAAGAACAAGATGTGCAGATATTAAATGGTGTTTCCGGTCATGCCTACTTCGGCTGTGACTTGAGTACTGTGGGAAGATGCATTTCAGTTGCCTGCTCCAGGCCAAGGGAGCACCAGACTACATTTGGAAGAAGCTTCTCTCCAAAACCCAGCTCATGGAAATAGCAATCCCTCAAACTGGCCCTCACAGGTTGTTAGGAGACATAGCCTGACTCCTGAAATTCCCAGATCCATGTGTCAAACTAGATTGCAATACATACAGTTCATTGTGGATGATGAATACAAATGTTTAAAACATTGGCATCAAAACAGCAGGGAGGAACTGCTAGTAGGGGTTTTCATTTGTTTTTAAAGAGGCTCTTTTTTTTTACTTCCTTGTTTTTTCTTAGAAATTAAACTGGGATCCACAGTGTAAATACCATCTGCTTGGCATCTCAATTCACCCTTGTGTCTTTCTCATGCCATTCCTAAACCTGCCTGAAATTTGGCTCAAAACTCCTCAATTCTCTTTGTCTTCTCTCACATGCAAGTCAGGATCTCCATATTAAATATTACTATTAATCATCTTCAATGCACTACCTTCACAGAGGTGACTCTTTCATTGCAGGAATGTTTATTTTAATAGGCCATTACAGGCATGCATAAAAATATAAATACATTTTCCTCTTCTGTGAGTTATGATGTGTTTCAGGTGTCATTCTAGACAATTAAAATCAATTGGGTCATCCCAAAGGCCTGTCTGTAAATCTGAACAAAATTTGGCTTTTTTTTTTTTTTTTAATTAACAATACACCTACATCATTTTTCAGAACTTCAAAAAAGTTTTGAAGAACACCCGAGATCACCAACAATATTAATCAAGATTTATAGGTAATTCAAAAGAAGCTCTACCCCTAAAACATATACTACAAAATAACACAACTTCTGATTTAAATTGTTATAATTAAATGCTATGGTTGCTAAGTAGCCAATTGAAATTGTGTGGAGAAAATGTCAACATGTGGCTGGCTGCTCAGAGTGTTGACAACTGAACACTGTAGCCAGTTTTAAGCTTAGGATGAGTTCTTTAAAGCAATGGTAATGCTCCTAGCCTCAGTGACCATGCAGAGTGAGGAAATACTTCCTGCTTCTTTACAAACTGTCTACTTGAATCATACTAGAAACTTACATGAAACCAGTCAGAGATGAGAAGGAAAATGGTAATGACAGAGAAAGCTTGCCTGACTAATTAATGCCTTTTTGTCGTGGTTGGAAATCTAAATCTTCAAATACCTACTCCTACTCAGCCTACATACTTGCCTTTTCATGGCTGAAATATTCCTCCTTGTTAGTAAGAGGCATAAAACTAGAACAGTATATTTTTTAAAATGTTATTGCATAAGTACAGTGCAAAGTGACTATCTCAGCATCTCATCTGAAAATATCATATTTTTTTTTCAGCAGTGAGTGGGACTCCAAGATGAACTTAGGCTGAAGAGAGTGGGAAATCTGGTAATTTCAAGACGACAGGCCAGGGTCATAGCTTGAGCTAAGATTTTTAAATTGAGTATTCAGGAAAAGCAGCTGAAGATCAAATGGTAGCTAAAGCCTGATCTGCACAGTTTCTGCACTTTTGGTTGTTGTTGTATTTTCCATTTTAGTTTCTCCCTTGCTGAAGTGAAAGATGCCAAATATTTATTCTCCAGATTATCATTAGTATTTTCATGCCTACAAAACATAACACACTACAAAGGTTCACCATGCTTTGGTGGACTACACTACAGATTACAAACATATCTATTTAAAAGTGAACAATACCTATGACAAAATCTAGCCCTTATGGTTTCCGACAAAGAAAAAAAAAAATCCAAAGTATCTTCATATGAACTCCAAGAAGACAAGGTGGAAATTAATTCTGAAAACATAAAAATACAGTAGGAAATGTTAAAAGTGACCCTTTGTTGGAGGGAGTTATATAAGAAGCATGTCTAAAATTTAGTCTGAAATCCCAGTGTTTGTTATTGATTCTCCTATAAATTTAGCTTTGTAAATGAATCCACATCTACTTAAGAAAAATATTTTAAAACAAAAAATGGTGGTTTCTTACTTAATTTGGTATGGTCTTGTGAGTCAGGCAACCAAAAGGCACAGACAGTCTCACAATTTACATACTGTGGGAAAAGCAAAGAATAGCAATTTTTAACTGACCATTACTTTCTGACAATGATTCAGTGAATGCTCAGATGAAAAAAACCACCAAACTTCTAAAGAATCAATTGAATCAATTGCTTCAGCATATAAACTCTCTTCAGGCTGCGAGACTTGATGAGATAGACATATACATGTATTTTCCCCCTTCCCATACATATAACAGACTTGACACTCATCAAACTTTAGATAAATGCAACAACTGGGTTAATTAAAAACTCTCTTTCAACCCATAGTTACAAAGTTTATATGAACAGAAGCGAGAGCTGGCCTCACACTCTGCGAGGGATTTCTAAGAAGTTACACATCATCTAGCTCAGTACATCCTAAAGCTGGATGGGCCTTCTCCTAAGCATACTTTGGTACTGTGAGACGCTAAATAGATTCTTTGAAACCAACTGATGTCACTTTGATGAGCTGCAAGGTTACGGAACCAGTGTGTAAATCCTGCAAGCACAGAAACTAATCCAAGAGTTTGAGGCGCAAGGGACATGCATTACTGACTCCTAACAATGAGGCCTAACAAAGACTGTGAGATTTCAAAAATAGGCTCTTTGCTTCAAAACCTGAGCATGGCTTTTTGACAGGTCTCCTTCTAGAAGGGTGTCCTGGATTTGGCTAGGATGAGAGTTAATCTTCTTCCTAGTAGCTGGTATAGTGTTGTGTTTTGGATTTAGTATGAGAAGAATGTTGATAACACACTGATGTTTTTAGTTGTTGCCAAGTAGTGTTTAGACTAAGTCAAGGATTTTTCAGCTTCTCATGCCCAGCCAGCAAGAAGGCCGGAGGGGCACAAGTCGGGAGGGGACACAGCCAGGGCAGCTGACCCACACTGGCCAAAGGGGTATTCCATACCATGTGATGTCATGCCTAGTGTATAAATTTGGGGGAAGGCTGGCTGGAGGCCACTGCTCGGGAACCAACCGGGCATTGGTCAGCGAGTGGTGAGCAATTGCATTGTGCATCACTTGTTTTGTATATTCCAATTATCTATTCATTATTATTGTCATTTTATTATTATTATCATCATTATTTTCTTCTTTTTCTGTCCTATTAAACTGTATTTATCTCAATCCACAGGTTTTAACTTTTTTTTTTTTCCGATTCTCTCCCTGATCTCACTGGGGGGGGGGAGTGAGCAAGCAGCTGCATGATGCTTAATTGCCAGCTGGGGTTAAATCACAACAAAGAATGCCCAAAAAGGCTAGGTGACTCTTTGTACCTTTGAACGGCCATAACTGCAATGTAACTTTTTAAACACAATTTAGTATTTTATCACAACAGACCTCTAATGAGGTGCTTCTGAGAACGTAATATTCTCTGTAAACAACAAATATTTATGTTAATCTTTTCTCAATGGGATGCATACACAAATACTACTAGCTAAAGACATACCATTCATATATGTACACATTTAAAAGACATTAAAAGAGAACTTTAAAAATGCTGCTACTAAGCCTCATTTGCTTGCTTGCACAAAAGAAATACAGTATAATCTTTAAGTGCATGCTCATTTTTTTTCCTGTCAGGTTCCTCCCTCATTCAGTGAAGTAGAAGATACTCAAAAGTCGGTTTATTTCTCATAAATAAGGTGTAGCTCCAGGTCTTATTTTAATATAGATCACTCAAATCACACAATACAAAAAAAATTCAATTCCCAAAGGGTTATTTCTCTGGTACTCTCACATTAGAAGCTATACTTTCCAGAAGCATAACTACTGCATCTTTACAACACTGCTTTTTAGATAAGTCCCAATTTCATGGCTAAGAAACCAAAGTACTGGGAAAACTAAGGGTAAAACCACTATGTTAGGTTTTCCAGCATTTTCAACAATATTACATTTTTAAACGACCAAAGAATACTTTAAAAAGTTTTGTTTATATCCATGAGAACTCAGTGCTGCTGTGTATTTAGCATACAGTGTCACAAGGCAAGCACTCAAAACATAAGGCACACACATTTAATGACCATCTCTTAACATTTTGATTGAAGTGACTTACCCAAAACCATGTGTGAACTGTGTGGCAGATGCAGGAAGAGATTCCTGTCTGGCATTCAACTTCTCTAAAAATGAAGCCATATTTCTGCAAGCTCTTACCTCTTTCACTACTTTTTATATTCTGAATCAAATGAATTAAGAATCTGACAGACAACAACCTCGTTCACAAGACAGACTAAATGCTCTCCTACTGAAGAGTCAAGTCTATCCTGCACACTTCAGGAAGAAGGTACAGCAGAAAGATGTTACTTGATTTAAAAATATCAGTCTTTATGAAGTAGAGGTTCTTCTACAGCAAATAATGTTGTTGATGAATTTTCTCATGTTTGTGTTGTTCTTACTTATTTATTGTGACATTTTTAGAAATCAAAATTCAGGCGTTGAAGAAGCCTAACCATTTTATCTAGTGTAGATATACAATTTCTAATCCAGGTCTCGAGCAAAGATGACACCTTTGGGCTCACAAAACACATAAAGGACCAGAACATGTGGCAGCAGGTGAAAGCGTTATCTTTTGCACACACTGCCTGGGGCTCCATTCCTCTTTATTCACAGCCAGCTTCTCTCCCCCACCCTTGAAAACATGGGACAGCAAAAGAGCACAGCTAAGACACTGCAGTCAACTTTCTGCCCAAGTCTCTTTGAAAAAGAACTAATTCTCTAAAAATGAGCAGCAGAAGTCCCAAGCAAAAAACAGCTGTAAGAATACGTTGATATAGTAGACAACAGATTTCTGGAAACTTGTTATCAAACAGGAGTGGATCATTTTATCAGCACTGTTTCCAAACATACTTCAGACTTAAGCAGACAATCAGCACTGGAAATTTCAGATCAAACCCTGCAAAGTTATAGGCAAGTGAAAACAAAACCTGGTAATAGAAAACGTTGAACTACCTCCTTTACATTATATTTTTTATCTAGACAATAGAGGTATATTAAATGTGTGTACAAACAGAAGCCTATCATTAATATAAACATACATTTTCATTTATAACCCCATCGTATTTCAAGACTTGTCCACTCTAAGCTCTCTACTAGTCATTGTAAGATATGCAGGCCACACAAAAACATGGCATAGCCGTGGACCACATTTCACTACAGCCAAAATTTAAAAAACACTTCTTATTACAATATTCCTCATACCAAAACACAAGTGTTGTCTCATTTTGAGCCCTTCCTATAACATCTGGATACAGAACTCTCTCGTAACACATATAAAGCCTGCATAATTGTGTATATGTGGGAATCACATACTACAAACAGTCTTAGAACTGGATTTTCCATTTGACTTCTTCAAACTATGTTCCATTCCTTAATGCTTTCCACTTTAGAACAGAATCTACGTCCTAAAATTTCCCACAGACCAAAAGCTTGAAAACATTTGTAATTTAGTATAAAAGAGCTACTTTTGACAAAATTAAAGGGTTCGGTATGGTTGGTGGTGTGGTTTCTTTTCATTACATAAAATTTAAAAATTGAAGTAAAAAGTTGGCTTGAAACACCAAATCAAAGTTAGGCAATGCACATTTTCAATGTAGCAAGACAGGCAAGAATAGAGCTGTTTTCTGTTTCAAAATAGAATTTAATTTTAGACACCTTCATGCGGATGTTTCACTTTCAATGAATTGGCATTTTTAAACATAAAAACATTCCATTGGAAAATTTCCAGCCAGTTTTAGAACTTAGACACATGCAAAATTTAATTCCTCTCTTTCTCTTGTCTGTTAGGAATTACTTCCAGACACACTGTATTACCTCAGGCCTTCATCAACTCCTTTTCAGTTGCAGAAAACTCTACATGTAAAGAAACTCCCTGCAGTATTATGGATATGAATATAATTTCATTTGACTTGGGACAGCCCTCAGTGGGCCACAGAAGTCTATTTCAACAAAAAATAATAATTAAAATATGGTCATTTTTAGGAAAAAAACCCTAAACAACCAACCAAAACCAAACACTCAAACCAAAACCAATCATGTATAAGATGATTAAAAAAAAAAACAAACCAACAAACAAACAAAAAACCAAACAACCAACAGACCAATACACTTGATATCTTTTGCTGTTCTCTGTGTTTCCAACACTGATTGTAGAAGCTTCTACCAGATGCTAGGAAATTTTTGCCAGGATGCGTTCAAATGAAATTACTTCCAAAATAAGAGACAATCTGGAGGTTAATAAAAATCTACCACCTTCATAAGTTTCCACAAATAATAAACTTAAAACATCAGATAATTTCCAGCTATCAGATATTTCAATACTCAATCTGTGGGGGTTTTTTCTGAGGCATATTCAGAGAAATGGCTAAAGGAACTGTAATGGCCTTCTGGGACAGGAAGACTAAGGTTTCTGTAAAAAATGTTAAATTAATTTTTATAGTGATGCAAAGTCAGGGAAGGGTTGTTAAGGGATGGCCTCTTGCCACAGGGTGGAGTTTTGTTTTGGTATCCTTTTAGAGTCTGCAGGTGTTTGGCAGGAGCTGAAATCAGGGCCAGCTGTGATATTTCAGCTCCGATATTTCCCTCCCCATATTTCTCAGAAGTGATGCATCAGGGTGATATCTTACACCTGATGTACTCAACTTGTGTGGTATGACTGTAACTGCTTTGGGGGCAGGGGTGGCGGGGAAGTACCACTGCATGACTTCCATTTTTATTTTCAGCTGGCAACATTCATATAGTAAAATTCATCAACATGAATGGATTTAATCTGGTAAAACATCAGATAACAATTTATTAAACTGCCCACAATATTTCTGGGTTATTTTGTTGCTTCTTATAAATGCCAGCCATTTAATTAAAGTAATAACATTGTATAAGAACAGTGAAAGAAATTACATTGTGAAAGGGGGGAGGGTAATGTTTTAAAGAAAACAAAAAAAACCCCTCACTTAATCAGCAAAGATCTTTGCTCTTTCATACTTAGCTGCAGTACAGCGCGTACCTGTTTTTGTTTTGTTTTATCTTTTGGGAGAATTTGAATAGTTTCTATTAAAAATGGTATTCTCTTTTAAGTTTGTTTTGTTTGGAAAACCTCAAACCACATTGTATTTCATACACATGTTCCCCAGGGTATGTTAAATGGGACCATACTGAGGTCACTAGTAAGTTTTTTAAAATGTTTTAAGAATTCCTTTAGTGTTTGTACTATGTTGGCCTGGTTAAACAACACATTTTTTAAAAAATAGCTTGAAAAAGTTTGACTATAAAAAGCTTCATTAAAATAGTCTATACTGTACTGTTAAGAGTTTCTAAGAACTTCTACAAACATTCTTTCCTCCCTCTTGCTTTTAAGAAAATTGGTCCCTTAACTAGCAAATCTGCTCCTTTTTCTCTCAGCCTTTTTATCCATACATGCACAAGTACAAGTACACATACACTTCTATCCACAGACTGACTTAGCAGTAGAAATGTCTGTGGTATTCATTTTAACTCCACAAATGAAGAAAAGATAATCAGTGGGAAAAGTGGACTTTTCACTCCATTCATGGAAAAATCAGCATCACCTGGCACTCTAACTTAGTAAAAAGTTTTTCATGTTTTTTGGCAGCTCACTTGGAGTATGATTGAAGCTGTTAATGATATTAACAAAATGTCCTGGGATCAAAAATGTTTTGTTTTACCTGAGTTTATAGAAGAAGTTATACAAACCACTCTTGGCCTTCAGAGTTCTGAGGTCCTTTTAGTTAAAATAAAATAAAATTTGAAAACATGACCCACCTGATTAGCTGATTAAATTCCACTAGACCATTTCAGTCACCTCCTTTACTTGTCTTTCCTATCTCCTCAGACTTGCTTCCATTCCTCCTTTGCGTTATTCCAACCCCTTCCCAGGATTTCTGTCTTTGCATTCTACCAGCCCAGTGCACCCTTTGCAGCATTACTGACAGCTGACCTAGCATATGCTTTGACAATTGTTGACGTCCATGCAGCACATCTTGGTCACTAATGGTGCAAGACTGCACTTATAATGAATGATGGTTCCATTATGGATATTAAAATCCGTAGATCAAATAGGAAGGCAATAAAATGAAGTTAAAAAATTAAATTGTGTTTAGGTCCAATTCTGCTGGTAACATCCAAAATAGAAGAGGTTAGCAAAACCCAAGTATTATCTGTTAGAGGTAGATTAGAGTTTGTCTGTACTGAAGTATCACTGGGTTCAATGTTTTTTGCAATGGTTGAAAGCAAATGAATATGAAAAGCTGATTACTACGTTATGATACACTCTTTCATTTTACATGACACTGTTTGTACTTGTTATACAGTATTAGTAAGTAAGGTTATTAAATGCAAGCTGAGTGACATCTTTCCTAGAAATATATTTTCTGATCTAAACTGAGCCTGAAAAACCCCACCATATTATAATGGGAGAACTGTGAAGAATGATTACAAAGTTCTTATACTTAATGATTGGGTTCAGCTTTACATATGAGAAAAATCTTGCTGCGATTACAGTATGTTCTTGTTGGTGGGTGCTGACTTTTCCCTCTTATAACTGAGATTTCATAGCACAGAGGATACCTAGATTACAGATTCTCAGGTGTTGCTAGACTTCTTCCCTAGTCTTAGACATAGTCTCAGGACACTATCATGCTTTTTGAGGTTTCAGAAACCAAAATTGCAGGCTGGCTTATGAAAGAGCAAAGCTATACACAAGCATGTGTGTTTATCCCAGATGCATGCCGTCTATACAGCAGCACAAAGATGAGCAATTGGAGGGAGACTCAGCAAGGTACAACAGCAAAAAACTACAGTTCAGAAGAAATGTGAAGGTGAAAAGGTTTGCTTGAACTATCCCTAAAAGCCCCTAAATCCAAGCTATGGATAAGTGACTCAGGGCAATGAAACCACCTGTGAAGGTCTGAAGTCTTCACCATCAAAATAAAAATTTGTGTAGAAATTAGAAAAATGTACTTAGCAGGCTGAGTATGCTACTCTCCGAATTCCTGGTCTTCTGGATGGTCTCTCCTATACATGAAGGTGGAGTGAGTGGGCTTAACTTTATATGTGAAGTAAATATCTGGCCATAAGAGCAATACCTTAAAATGTCAACACTTTTCCATATGTCAAGAAAGAAGAGGAAAGAACTGCCATCTTTTTTTTCCCCTTCCCTTGAACAGAACAGTAACTCTGAGAAAATGCTTAAGGAGGCAGGCAGCACAAGAAACGAAACAAACGTATAACATGCAGCATCGCCACAAATACTGACAATTCATTTCCAATACTAATAAGAATACAGTGTCTGAGTGCCACTTATTTCAGTAAAGGGTGTAGAAAAGACGTTTTCAAGCAGTTTCATCAGGAAGAAAAGAGATCAGTATGCCTGTTAACAGGAAAATAATTTGAAAAACCTGCCATATGGGGGTATCTGACTGCAAAGCACTGTGATACCTTTCATAGATAGGCTATGTCAGGAAATAACCTGACATATATATATAAAAATAATATATATAACATATATGTATATATAAATACTATTTAGGTGAATTCTAGTAAGAGCAAGGTAACCAAGCTAACCTCTCCAATTTGGGAGGTAATGGCCATCCCATGACATACTGTTCTAAAAAGCCGTCTCTTTCAGAGTGGACCTGACTTCTTACAATTTGCAGCATCAAAAAAACCCGAAGAATATTTTTCCAATGCTGCCCCAAGTCAACCACATTCTAAGTAAAATACTCTTGCTGTATGTTTTTCAAAGCCCAACCTTAATCCCTGTGAAAGTTAAGAAGTGAAAAGTTTGGCCCATGCATACTTTACAGCATGGTACTACATCATTTTAAGGAGAAAGAGCATATTTATTTAGAAGATAAATAGAAGTTTAGAAAAAAACTTCTTTCCTTGCAGTAGCCTAAAAAATATTGTCTTATACCTCTAAAAGTGTAATAAACATATTTATAACAAACACATTTATTATATACGTATTCCCTTCTGATAGAGATTGTTTTGACTGTTCTTCTTTCCCAAAGAGTACAATCATATTCAAAACCCTGACAAACGCTGGACATGTACGAAATTGGCTGCCTTTTTTTTCCCTCCAATGGTCAATCATTTTCCCTGTTACTCTCATTATTAGAAATTAATTTAAAGGAGATTCGTCACACAATAGAACAGCCATAAAATACTCTGTTACACTATTCAAGACAGTATAAATTGGTTTATGCTGGGCCCTTTAACCCATCATAAGCCAGAGGTTGAGAAGATGGGGAGGGATCAGGGAATATCCAGGTAATATAACTCTACAGATACCCAAAAGTAAAAATATTGTTTATAATTAAATATAGATGTTATTCAGTGGAAGACTTAAATTTTAAAATAAATAAATAAAAAAAAAGCTGACGCCAGGGAAACCACCAGGCCAAGAAAAGGTTAAAATCTTTCTGCATTTGACTTTTGTGCTTCCTTTTTCTGTTTCCAGTCAAAAGTTGCCCATTTTTTTCAAACAGTATAGATTCTGATTATCCATACTCCATACAGAAAATTGGTTGCTTGTGGACAGCAAGAAAGGTACTTTTCTGCATATTAACTGACAAAATGCAATTACATAACATATTACAGTTTTTTTCCCCATTTTACCAGCCATTTTTGAAAGACAGATGCCATACAAGACATGGAATACCTATGGTTTAATGCATTATGGCAAAATCTGTGTTCCCAAGCATATAATTCATTTAAGGATCTGTTTTTCTTATTATGCTATATTATTGGCTTAAACTCAATCCACCATATAACTCTCAAAGTCCCAATTTAAAGTAGGTCTGAGTGGCAGGTAGAGTGATCATTACTCAGCATTTGTAAAACACATATAATAATGTATAGAAAAGATTTGGTGAGAACCAACCTGAGGATCCGAGAATACTTGCTGCATATTGTTGATTCGGCCGTATGGAACCCCGCTACCTTCAAAGAGCTGCAACCATTCAATCGTTGCTTTTTCTGAAAACCTAAGAGCAAATAAGAAGCGTGTGGTTTCAACTCCATGCTTTCAGATTCTGAAAAATGTATAGCATGTCTCCTCCCTCTCTCAATGCTTCCATACTCTTCCCCACTGATTTCTTCCCAGGCAGTGAATAACATAACGAAAATGTACTACCTGAAATGTAATGTGTTCTTCAGAAATGCAAAACCCAAAGACATAGGGGAAAGAACATAGCTGAACTGATATCTATTTCTATCTGATCATCTGAAGCAATCCAGCAATGATGTAAAGCTAAATTTATCAGCAATTTCAAATAAAGATCAATGGGTTTCCTCCAGTCCTCAATTACACTAATGTGCTTGAAGTTTGTTTTCTTTTATGTACATATTTAACAACAAAAAGATAGCTATAATGTGGGTGTGAGTTTAACATATTACACTGCTCACTAAAAGCTGACGTAAAGCATCACAATGTTTTTCCTCCATTACACCCAAAATATATGTCAGGATTAACAGCCACATTTTTTGGTCAGATAACAACATTGATTATATATTTATTTGTTGTATGATTGTGTCACACATCCTGAGGACAACTGGTTCAGCATATATACACTGTGCCTATGCTGGTGAACACAGAGTTCCATGTCCTTGTATCACATACAAAAAGCTCAGCTTATCTCTTTCTAAGCATTCAATTCCATAACTGGTAGCACCACTCTATTTCCCCTCCTTTGCTAGATACTATTTCTTTCCTTGTCTGCCCGGTAGAGTTACATACATGAAGAAAACACACTTGAAGCAATACCAGTCACTGAGAGATGGTATATTCTGCAGCCATATGGGATTCTGAATCAAAGGTGAACTTATTTGGAGATTGTATCTTAAATTTCATGAAGGTAAATAACACAGAGGTCTACCAGATTATTAGAAAGGAAAGATCTACTTCATGATACGTACAACACAGAAAAGAAATTGGGTGTGATTTAAAGACTTGATGGAAATGAAATTAATAGAAACCTTGATAAGGGACACTCAATTACTGGTATGCTGTAGCTCACCAGTTCAGAGTTTCCTAAGCGTTATCTGGAACAATGTCAGTAACATTCAGCTTTACTTCTAGCATGTTATTATGCAAAAAAACCCTTCCAAGCTTCTGACAGAAAGTTAATAGAGACGAAAGCACAAAACCCCCTAAATCAGTACAAAGTCAAACTTTGTAAACTTCTTTTTATACATATGCAGAGATTGGCTGCAAAGTATTTCATGCTACTTTTAGACTAAAGAAAAAAAAAATAGTGATGGTGACAAGTTACAGTTATATTAAGTATATGGCACAGGTATGGATCCAAGCTTCACAGTTAATGTCTTTCTCCCTGTGCAGGAATGATTTCCCCAAGCTTTGAGGGAATAAATCCCGATACCCAACGCATTTTGCACTCTAAATGAATAAGAAAATACACAAGTTTTGCACTGTATTATAAAATGTGTTACATGGTATAATATATTGCATTATATATGTATTATAAAATGAAGCATCACTTCTGAAGAAATGACGCATAATGAAGCATCACTTTTAAAGAAAACATGTAAGATTATTGCACTGTTCAATTATAGACATCATTGAATATTATTTCAGGGTATAGATGTAGTCAGCCATAAAGATACTGCCACTCTTGGATACATCTAGGGTCCATCTAATTTAGTACTCTATTGCTGACCATACCTAGGATCAGGTACATTACAGGAAACTTGGGAAAAAAGGTAACTATGGAGAGGTAGATTACCTTCCTTCCTCAGTGACTGCAGCTATTAGGAAAGCCAAAGTAAATATAATTTGTATTTCCCTTCAGTACTCTCTGTTTGGCAATAATTCTCATAATCCATATATTCTTGATATTCATAGCCTTGTATTATTAAGGTTTGGGGCTCAAACTACTTCACAGTATAAATATGATTCATACAAAAAACTGATTCCCATTAGTTATTGGTCCTGTTTATACAAAACTCTGCTGTTCTCTGCTAGCAACTGAGACAATTCCCTCATGAGATGCTTCATAATTCATGGCCCACTAACTCCCTTTTTATAAATTAAAAGTTTTTTTCAGCTACTACTTTTTCTGATACCTCAACCTCCATTACTATCTCATTTCTAACAAAAGACAGCACATCTACAACAGGACTCTTGGACGCAGCATCATAACCATGGTGCTGAAGACCATCACTAAGAAATTATTGTAATTCTTAATATGTGTATCATCATTCCCTTGATCTATTAGTAATGAGTAAGACCTGCTGTGTTATGTTCCTTGTACTGCTTTTTAAGAAAGAGTTTATAAATATCCTCCTGAGTTTAAAAAAAGCAAACAACTTCCGGATTTAAAGGATAGTCTGAAAATGAAGACTTTTCAATGGGAGTCTCAATTATCTACATCTACATAATCAGTATGCTACTTCCTGATGTCATGGTAAATCTGAATACGTTTCAAGACATACATTCTTTTTCAGTATCAGTGATTCAATATACAGTGAAGTGAGTGCACATTTTGCAAAATTTCTGTGGGGTGTATGAATATCTAAAATTTTAGCTTCTGCTTCGATTTCTTCCTTCCTATGTAAGAGACAAAAAAAATTACCACAATTTTTGTAGAAAACAAGTGATGTTCTGTTTTAAAAAAATACTTGTTTTGAATGGACCTAACCATTGTCTTAGTCTTACTTATTAATTTGTTTATTGGTGGTTGGAGAGAATTCCTAAAAGCTTTAAACTCAAAGATGGAAAATCCCACATTCTATCACCCTCAAAGGAGACACACAGCATTTTCTCTTGAAATTGAAACTCTTGACCTAAATCTGATGTAGAATAGCTTCCTTTATTTGTGGTAAAGAGAGGCTGTTGAGAGCATATTGTTAAGCAAACTGTTTAAAAACAGAACATCACCACTGCCAATAAAGTACTATTATTCAGATTTTGAGAGCAACAGCATGCAACTATTTGGTTCATTCAGCTGTGTTTTCTATATTGAAATAGCAGTTGCACAGCATTAAGGGAGAAATACTGTTTCAAAATCTGATAAAAGATAACGTGAGGATAAAAAACTGCCCAAGTTTACCTCTCTGAAGTCAGCTGCACAAACTTTGAATGTTGGGGGGGGGGGGGGGTTTGCTACCCTGTATGCATCATTCCCTCCATCTAAATGCAATTGTTAATAGCACTTACACAAATAAATACCATAAGCTTTCCTTATAGAAAAAGGCTGATGTTTAGGTTACTAGGTATCAGTTGATATCACGCTGAGCACTCCAAAACATCAAGTAAAGACCTTCAAGAAAAACTTCTCTTGGAAGCAGAAGACTGAAATTCTCTCCTGAAAATGAAAAGCTCTATCAGCAGTAAATTACAAGGCCTGGCCAATCCTTTTCCCCTTAACACTTGTTTTAAAACATTTTTCTATGCTTTGATATTGTCTTTTATAAATATCCTACTTAGTATATAATTTCCTTTTCTTAACTGAAAAATTTATAGTGTCATCTGCTGTCTTTCAGTGGGAAAAAAGTAATTTTTATATACATATATAAATAACTGATGGAAACACATACAAGGCTAAACAATGGTCCACCTTCCAAACGTAAGCTAGTAAAAAGCCATCCAAGACTGTACAGCATCTGAACTCTGAAGCATGACACTTGCAAATGAATCTTTATCTGTCCATGGAACCTCAATGATACTCGGTGACTGTAGGAGAGCTCAACCATGTGATTCACACTACAGCTTCATGTATTTGCAGATGAGTCCCTTTTCCCTCTAAAACGTTCCATCTGCTATATCACATAAATGTCATTTAAATTATCTATGATTTATTTGTAGAATCATTTTAAATCTGTAGCTTAGCTTTCTACAATTACTACCAGTATTTTAGAAGTTCAAAAGGGTTTACTTTTTACCGTACTAGTTGGTGGTATGAAGTTTGAATGCAGGCTCTTTCCCAAAACACCTCGGGAAAAAAAGGATATGTACCCTAATGGAGAACAAACCCACTGGTAGGACCTTTACTGAAAAGCCTGTACTAAAGCTTACTTCACTAAACCAGGTAGTAGTCTCCATGAGGTCTTATTTGCATTTTAAGCAGTACTCTAAGCCTCCTCTGCACTGAATTACACAGCATTCATGAAGCTACTGAAGCTGCAATATTGAAATGAGGCATAGGATTCTGAAACATTTAACATTAAAGATATTTCATGCTTAAAAATATTATAAGATTAGAAAGTGTAGCATGAGCTGAACTAATTGAAATGTTATTTCACAGGAAGAAATCCAACTAAATATATTTTTCCTCAATTCGTAAATCTAGCAGGCACCATTAAATGAAAAAATCTAAATTTAAACTATACACTCAGTAAATTAATGAAAAAACATTACAGCACAATATAAGGCAGAGCCTCCAAAAGTCCAAAAATTAAATATCAGATAAAAAGGGCTTACACCTTATTTCCTTACACAAACCTCAAGTGTAGTTTTGCTTTTTAAAAAGCAAGACCTAAACTCCCTTCTGCTTTCTAAAAAAATCTAAAAAAAAAAAAAAAAAAGGAGAATGGATTATTAATTGCAAAAAGGAAAGAGAATGTCTGCTTGACTTGCACAAGTTGGATGAAAGGGCTTTAATGAGTTAGAAGCATACCCGCATTTTATTAAAACGTACTAAGTTTCTCATCCTGTTAGTTATTAATGTAAACTTTGTTTCTTTTTTAGCAAATATTCTGTCTTTCAGTGAAATAAAGACTTCTAAAGCATGAATGGATCCACTTTGTCTGCATTCTTTGCATATATCCCCTTTTCCATGTTTCCTAGGAAACCTTCAATCATTGCCACATCCTATGTGGAAGGGCACCCACATTTCTCTAACAGATAAAACCATCCAATTCCACACAAAGTAAGTTTAGAACTACTGAAGCAAAATACTGTTCTTTTCTATAGGAAGCTTATGGCAATTAATTCAGACAAGTAATTTGGACAGCTACCAAATGCAGATGGAATGGCAACATCTAGAATTAGTAATAGCTTTTTACATGCAGTCAATCACAAAAACCTTCTCTGTTCTTGCTAAAGTCTACAATAGCATTCTTGTGTTTTCTAGCACAACCCAAGTTTGCATTATGGTTTTTGCATTGGTTTGTCCTATCAACAGTCTATTTACTTTCAAACATCTACAATATTTTCTCCCTTCACTACTAATCATCTCTTTAATGGTAGTTAACTCAGTAAAATAGTTTGTACAGTTTCTTACAACAGCCTCTATGGAAGACACTATACAAAATAAAAGTCATAGAAAAAAATTTATTTGGAAAATTCAAATAATGGATCATTATCCCTTAGTGTACAGTAAATATACAATTAGAGTTTTCAAAATGAATACTATAGTATTTACTCAATAGTCTGTAAGCATCTCTGTGTTAATGTCTAATTAGTCTCCTCTTGCTTACTGATTAATCACTCAGCAAACCACAACAGACCCTTAAAATCTTTGGGTTCAACATGATTGTACTGACATATTTTGCTGATGGATATGCCAACTATTTTAAAAGATGTCACATATAGTATATTGTAAGTGGTATCTACATAAAGTACAGTCCAGATATTTGTAGGTACCACAAATCCACTCTGAAACTTGTTTTATATTTCTGTATACTATAAATATTACCAGTTTAATAGAACTATTAATAAACCTTCACCTTTATTGCAGAATTTGTGCTAGACATGAATGGACATTCATGCTCCTTTATGAAGTTTTGCATGCTGTTTTAAAACCATTTATGATTTTTAAGGAATAGCATATCAGAGAGAGGGAAACACCTCCATATTGTAAAATGTGTTACTTATGGTTCCCGAATAGTAAAATCCAGCATGTTCCAGAACTAGTTCTTTTGGGATTCAGATAATGTTAAACTATGCACATTAGAAATGTACTCCTTTTCCTAAGCCTTCCTCTCTTTTTCTCAAGTAAGCAAAAAGACTGTAGCTTCTATAGTTATGACAAAGGAAGAGCAAATTAACTGAAAATCAGCTAGGTAAACACACATCAGTAAAAAGCACATTGAGAATAATGGAAAGCTGTATTGATTTTTGTTGCTGTTCTTTCAACTACTCAAGGGGACTAAAGAGCTAACAAGGGTCAGGTCAAAAAGCTCATTCAAAAATCAATGAAAAGATGTCCCTTGATTTCAGCAGCCTTGTAGCTAGTAACGTATGTCATCAGAAAAAGATAGCAAGTTCCTTTTCAGGAAAGATCTTGAACTTCACACATGTAAGAAAATGCTTAGAGGTGAGAAGAGAACACAGAAAATACACGTTACCTTACACGGTCCAAAAATCAAATGTTTGAGACAATTTTGGATCTCTCTCAGTTGCACACATAGAATTCAACATAAAAATAATAACAATTTAAAACAAAGCATTTTAAATCAAACTGTGACAGTTGGGTAGCTGATGACTACACAGGTCAACCATCTTTGCACTGATGGTGAGGTAGATGACTGGGGAAAGTAAACCTCACCAGCTGTGCCACATTGAAGTCAATTACCTTTCAAACTTCAGATACCTGTCTTGCTGAAGCAGTAAACAACCAGATGCTCATTCCTGTAATGTTATCAACAGTGACTTTAGTCTACAAGGCTCTTGGTTTAGAAAAAGAAAAGGTGGGGATGGAGAAGGAGATTTACAGAGACTGGGTGTGCCTTAACAAGTGTGAATTTAACAGTGCTCCTCATCAGGCAAATTAAACATTTTACAATACACTTTCCCCTTTAGGTGCTCTCCCCTTCTGTTACTAGGTGAAAACAATTTAGCAACGATCTCATTAACTGAGGATCAGGTTCCTCTGTGCTTCCTTCCTGCTCATTCCTTTCCCCCTCACACATATACACAACATGCAGCTGTGGTGCACAGTCAAGAATAAGGGCTTCAAAATATAAGAGCTAGGAATAGAAGTTCCACTCTGAATTGCTTCCAGCCCTAACACTTCTGAATTTAAGTCTACAATAATTTAGCTATAGCTGCAGGAGCACTAATCATGATGAATTTATGTGTTCTTCATCATGTGAGCTGCTTCACTTTTAAAGGCTGAGAGCATGTCTGCTATTCCCCCTCCCACTGCACTCATACAACCCCACAC
This sequence comes from Haliaeetus leucocephalus, assembly GCF_000737465.1. Taxonomy (NCBI): domain Eukaryota; kingdom Metazoa; phylum Chordata; class Aves; order Accipitriformes; family Accipitridae; genus Haliaeetus; species Haliaeetus leucocephalus. The sequence goes on along the minus strand of NW_010973244.1, from coordinate 1,382,641 downwards.
CCTCTGTTCCATTTACAGGTTATTTCCCGAAGTACCTTTGAGTACGTGTTTAGCTGCACTGTCTTAAAACGTGTCTACATTACTGAGGTGCAGGGTAGGATTAACATTCAACTTCTGGAATAATTTGAAGGAGGAGGTCAACAGATTAAGTCCCCTTCCTCAAAGCAGCTTCTCTTAAAACTGGCATTATACCAGCTTTTGTGCAGATGCGTCTCAAATTTCATGCGCACTCTATATATGTAAGTCTTGACGTATGTATGTATACACACACACACACACACAAAAAATAATCCACAATGTGCCTGGTACTATTCTGTTCCAGAGGAAGCAAAGGTAAAAGTGGAACAGAGGTGGGGGGGAGAACGTTCCAACAGTTAAAACTTGGTTCTCTTGGATATATGTACATTTAACTCACAAACCAGAAGTTTCCACTGGAAACATAAAAACCAGAGCGCTCTGTAGTCTGTCAGTTCTCACATGAGCTGGGAGTCTCGGGGGTCTCTGTAGTAGCCATTGAACCTGACCTCCACCCAGGTAGGGTCATTTTAAATTTGACTCTTGGCACACACCCAAGAAAGGAAGACATTCAGAAGCAATTTGCTTTTGTCAGAGTTCTGCTTTGTTGTCATTTGGGGAAAATGTAACCTAAATAAAGAGGAAGATACAGAAGGCACCAAAACTTCCTTTTGTGTAAAGCAAACATAGTAGATGTGCGAACGTCAGCAGTGGGAGGAGAAAGAGGAATTAGGAAGCTGGGGGAGCCATAGGAAGTGGAGGAAGATGATGGGGACTGGAAAAAAAGAGCATAGCAGGAAGAGGACCAGAGATAGAAAAGGGACGACATCACCAGTAGCAAAGCAAGTACAAAATATCACATAGACCTATATTCTTCTTCCCTGTGAATATCCTATGACCCACTGGTCCTTGCAGCAGTGTACTTATTTCCCTATAGAAGACAGAACTGAAAAACACTCCCCCTCTCAAGATGTCTGGGACTGGTTTCTGTAATTCCCTCCTCTTGCCCCAGTGTGAGAGCTGGGCCTCTCAGAAGCAGCATACCACTCCAGTGGTCTACCTTCCAGTCCCTTTTATTGAGATCTGACAATCTCTGTGGATATGTGAGTTTATCCTCCGCTACCTGCTCTCCCCCTCTCCCTTTCCTGTGTACCCTACAGAGGGAGTTGAGATGCTGTAAGCAGACAGCAAACTGGAGTGAAGAGCTAAGGACAGATGTGCTTCACTCTTCATTTCTGTCAGGGAAGAGAGAGGATGATAAAATTCTTCCTGAAATGAATGGAGCAATTCACACCTCTCAGAGCTGTTGTTTCAAGCTACATTTATGTCTCAAGCCATATTCATCTCCATCTTGTATTGTCGCTCAGCTCAGGACATCTGACTGTGATGAATAGGTCATTTCACACCTTTCTGAAAAGTCTTCTGTTTAAAGGTCAATTTCTTCTAAGTGCTCTATAATCCCCATGCTTATCTAACTGCCTTGAAATCTGGCACAGTTACTGCAGGTGGTGAGTAGAATTATTGATCTAAATCAGAGGTCATCTGAGTCAAGAATTCCCAAGATACATCCTTTTTTAAAGAAACAGTGTTCCTTAACGTTGTCCAATTGTACCAATGTTTCCTTTGTGCACACATCTAGAATAAAACTGTGGCCAAAGAGTCTCAGTTGCTTAACATTTACCCTAGCAAATGAAAGGCATCAACTGTTTCCTTGGTATTCAGAGTTCAGAAGTTTTTAAAAACTTCAGCTCCACACATGCAGTGAATTAAATGCTCCGGACTTCAGGGAGTTCCTGACCCTTTGAGTAGGTCTGAGCATCTCCTTCTATTCCTAAATAAAACCTGGGAAATCTTTTTCCTTAAGAGGAGGAGGTTAAGAATCCTTCTTCCTGCACTTACTAAGTGCTCAGAAGTTAGACGTGAATTGCATTTTGAAAATCAAGAAAAATAGGAAAAGAAAAGGTATGTCATACCTCTGAAAATAGTTCAAAAGAGATAGGAGGAAGGGGACAGGTTAGATAGGTCAATGGAAGCCTACTCTAGGCTCTGGTGGCACTCAGCTCAATAAGGTTATAACAGCATCAACAGCTTAGAAAAAAGTATGTACATATCTACCGTGCAACAGCAATGATATATGCAAACAACTGTAGAGCACCAAGTATCTGCCATACAAATGGTGCTTAAAGTACCAATGACTTAGTGAAACAGGAAGGCTGTATAAACTGAAAATGGCAGCAAAAAAGGTTGGGGGAAAGGGAAGGAAACACAAATATATGTTTCCTCTCATGTGCTTCTAGTCACCGTAATTACTGTTGAGATGCTGAGACACAGACCATATCCGTGAATCTTTTCACTGGCCTTATCAGCAGCAACACTCTCAAAGGATTCCACTCCAGGACCATAATTCCCATGTATGTTTCCAAGCATGTACAAAAGAGAAGGAACATTTAGGAATGACCAGATTCCTATACATAGATGCAAATTTTTACCCGCTTTTTACTGCTCAGCCTGGCACACCAAACAAGTTTGCTGACTTTTTCCATTGCAACATCACTGGAAAAAAGCTGCTTTGCATCAAGTTGTACGCAACCTGACTGGCACAGCATCAAAATGAGACATGGTTGAATGGCCTGACTAATTCCTTAAAGGACTTTCATGTTCCTTTTTGCCTTCCACCACACAAAGGAGGGGCTCATCTCAACAAAAGTGACTGTAGTAGAACCCATGTCAAGAAAATCACAACTCTGCTAAGCTGCTCCAGTGCATGTCTCTACAAATTTATTTTGAGGTGGATACCAGTGTACCTACAGTGAGTGAATGGGAGGGTCTGCAGGTGTTTCTTTCCAACTAATGCACCTTAGGTTTATATTTTCCACGTGGTGGAAGCTGCAATACTATCAAGCAATCAGTGATTTAATTAAGGTATTTTCAGTGAAATTCTGCCATTACTATTTTGTCACTTCCCTTCATTTCTCAAGGGTTGACATTTTTCAGCACTAAGAAACTATTAATTTAATTCTCTAAATAACTTCAAAAATGAACCACATACAATTTTACAAACAACTGTGCATTAGTAAATAAAAGTTACCATGGAACATGTATGGAAACATACATTAGAATGCTAAAGGTGTTTGTTATAGTCAGTGTTTTAAAATTGAATGCAAGATGAATTCACAGTCATATGATATAATAGAATACTATTGGAAACATCTACTCCAAAAGTATGTATACAGTCACATACTTGCATAGAAATTACACAGAAATTCAGCCTAAATGATGCTAATAAAACAGAACATAAACTCTGACAAAAAAAGACATAAAGCAGTAATTGAAAGAGCAATGAGGTAATCTGATGAACTAAACACTAGAGATATAAAAACAAATTAGAATTCTAGCAATTCATTCAAAGAACAACTGCTCCTTGAACTTTATCTTCTTATTCAGATATTGCCCATAAAAAAAAAAAAACAAACCTGCATTCAAAATTAACCACAAGCAACAACCTATTAAGTAATTGATCTCTGGATGGCAAAACATCACTCTCATAAGGTACCAGAGTACATCAGATAAATGCCATATTAAATGAAATGAACGCCAAGTAATAAGTCAACACGAACCAACTTTGATTAAGTGTCAAGAATGTAAAAGCTCAAAAGTAGGTCAAAAGATAACTTTTGCCTTTCAAGGGCTTAAAACTCATAGGAAGAATGGGTTCATCTGTGCTATCACAATACATTTGTTATACGAAGGCAAGTAAAAGATGAGTTTCAAAAGTTCATCATGAAGAGTTGTACCATAATTATTTGAAAATGCAAAGTCACCTGATACTTCAGTATTTCATCAGGGGCAGGACACCTGAAAAGGGACAGGAAAGACAGAGACAAAAGTGCACCTGCAACAGGAATACGCAAAGTCACTCCCTCTACAGCCTTTAATGTAAGGTGATTCTGGTTCTCAATATCCAAAAAATGTGTGGGGTTGAGAGGAAGGGGAGGGGTGTGCTACTGAAACTCTTCTCTTAGACAGAATGAAAAGGGGCGCATCTGACTTAATGCTCCTAAAAAAACAAACAAAAAATTGCCTGAATGATAATTGTTACACATTTGTTGACAAAGACTCATACGGGCCAAGTGTCAAAACAATAGTGTGAGTTTTCTTGAATCATTGACAACAGTAGCTATACTGTCTCTTCTGCTTGTCCCCCAAAGTATGAAGTGTTGCTGAAACCACCTTTGGGTAGCTTTAGACAGATTAGATTTTTTCTTATGTTATATAAATGTATCATCCTTTCCATTAAACAGAAGAGCACTCCACAGAAATACGGCCTTCTCAAACAGAATGAGGAAGATAACTAAGCTATTCTAATCTCTCAAATAAAAGGTTCCTGAGCTTCCTCTTAAATAATTTTTAATTAAAGTATTTAATAGGATTATTCCCACATAGAACACTAAGCATATATCCTTTTGATTTCAAAAGGATTGACCCAGGGAGAATTTGGGGCACAGAGTACCACAATACAGAACCAGTAGTGAGGGAGTAGCATCAAGTGGAACTCCCTTAGATACAGCAACTCTCAGTGAAAACTTTAAAATCCCAGTCATAGCAAAAGCAAATGGTGCTCCAAGCATTTTATTTCCAGGAGTTACATTCATCCAGGAAAGCAGAAAGCACTGGTTGTTTTGCTAAAATTCAAGTTAATGGTTAAAAGTAAGTTAAAATGATTTCTGAAAACTTAAATCTGTGGTCTGGCTTCTTGCTAGTCCACACTATAGTCTGTGTGCAAAAAGCAGTATATTTATCATCAGTAAGTGTTCCCAATGCCCTTTTTAAAAAATAAAGTATCTCAAAAGAGTAAAGTAAAATTTTCACATGATGAGAGTTTCTTATACATGACTATTTGCATTAACAGACTAAATGTCACTTCTTCCCTTTTAATTAACTTACCGGGTTGACAATATGTCAATAAGTTCTTTTCTGTTCTGGACTCTGAGTGTATTAGTTCTGTATCTGGAATCCTTACTAACTTCAGGCAAATTCAGGATCTAAGTAAAAATAAAGGTGAGTAAGAAATGTGCTTGGCAGAAGATATTTATATAGCTAAGGAAATTCATTACTGATTTAAGATAGCTTTCCAAAAATCCTTACTTCTCATTAATCTTTTAATATAGAGTAGTAAATTAAGAAAAGATAATGCCTCCTGGTTAATGTTACATAACAAGTACAGAAAAAGACATAAATTAAACTGAAGATCCAAATCTTAGTTGATAGCTTTCACCATTAGCTAGGAGAAATTCTTATTGTAGAACACTAAAAAGTTTGTAAGTTATTACTGTGAGGTTGGAGAGATCTGTGGGATTATCCTGCACTGAGTTATATGTCACAGAATAAGAAATATGACTGTACTTCATATGGTAGACTGAGAAAAGCTAGGACAATGTCTAAGAATACTTCTTTCCACCTCAGTAATTTCTGTCAAAAAGGCAAAAAAAGTGAAAAGATGTTTTTCTATTGAAATGTCATAGTTTTTCTTTATGATTTCTTCCAAAAGAATTAATAAAGAAAATAGGTGGTATAACCTCTAAGAAAGGAGAAATATATCTTCTATATGTAACTCCCACCTGGCACATTAGAAATTTAACCATCATGCAAACACAATATGTATTATACTATAAAGGGAATTAAATGTGGAGAATGAGTCTTAGAAATTTGTAGAGGCATTTATGAGACAGAGTAGCTGTGTGGACAATCGATAATTACTATATATCTATTCATGCCACAATGCATTTATATAGGACATAAACAAACAGAATGAATTGTGCTTTCTAAGTCTAATAAAAAATATCCCAATAACATCAGCTACAGAGGAAGGCAGAATAGAAGCTTACAAAGAAAGAGACTGTCACGTATTCTTCATGTATTTTTACTCACTAACACACGCTCAAGATCAATTTTTTCTTATGATGAGTCTTATAATCATTCTAAACATGCTACATTTTTTTACAGGGCCATTTCCAAGATGGGTTACAAAAAACCAGTACTGGCTCAAAGCTGATGTCCCTATAGCCCATCATCCTATCTCTGCCTGTGGCTGAGCGCAGATGCTTAGGAAGAGCTTAAGAACGGGGCCAGTCCTTAATACTCATCCAAACTCCAGCCATCTTTAGATTAGGGCATTTCTGAGTTGGAGCTGTTTTCTATGTATTTAGCAATCCTCAGTGGATGTTTGCTTTATTAATATGTTCAGTTGCTCCTTGAATCCATATGCCTATGTACTACCACATGTAAGTGATACAGAGATTGGTGTCAATCTCTCTGATATTTGCCTCAAACCTAAAACTCTACTAATTTCTCTGAGACTGGTTCAGACCAAGGCCACTACCATTTAATTACTCCTCACTTTGCTGGAGTGAATAAGGATATGGCTTCTCTTCCAAGTGAATAGCTGTTGATGACATAAAACAATCAACAAAACAGATAATCTTTCAACAGATATTTGGCGATATTCAAAACAGTCACCTTTGACATGGTTGTCACCTAGAGTGACAAAACTAAGCATGGAAACAAAGGTATCAGTAAGTTATGTTAGAACAATGACCATATTACATAACTTTTCTGCAGATTTTTATCTGCAAGGTAACATAAAACATCAATCTTCCATCAACACTTAATTCACAGCGTATTTTCTTTTCCTTCTATTTTTACACAATCCACTTTATGAAAATCACAACATACCACAATTTAACTTTAGAAAATGTTCTTTTCCCACCTGAAAGTTTAACAATAATATTGGTAGCCCCTTAAAATTATCTCTTCTTTTTAATACTGCCATTTTGGAGTTACAAATCACTGCTTCAGAGAAAAAAATCATGCAAGGTTGTTCAAAGTAAATGATAGTGAATACTTATTTATGAGAGCTTAAAAAAAAACCACAAAAAATTAATCAGAAACCTACGGTTCCATTTGATGACTTATATGAAAAATGATCATATGGAGTTGCTCACTCTACTGTTTTAATTAATGTTACTGACTTCAGCTTTAACTTAATGTCCATCTGTTGTAAAGCTGCATTTCTATATATGTTCTTCTCAATTTTTTTGTGACTAACAAATGCACATTTGAGAAGTTATTCACTAATGTGCCATTCATCTTTCTGCATCACGCTGTTATTTTCTTTATTTCACTGTGACCACTTGGAATGAAATTGCTGTTCTCTGTTTCTAGGCCTCCTTCAAGCTCTAAGATGCATATTCAGAGTTTACGCTCTCTGCATTTTGTCCCCCCAACACTAGCAAACCTGTTTGTACTCTCCTTTGCTGTACAGAAAAGCTCAGTCTTTTGAAGACTCTCGCTCAGTATTCCTATTTAGACCAAAGCAGCCACACATTAGGATGTGCTTTTCTAGCACTTGATCACTATGTACTTCAGCCAGCAGTGTTACAAAGTTTTTTCTTCAGTTATCCAAGTCCCCAAACAAGCTACAGTTAATTGTCATTGATTTTGAAAACACCACAGTGAATTATTCGTTTTTTCTTTCTGCTTGCCTGAAAAGATATGGTTGAAGCAGAATGTTTGCAATTGTTTACAGCTTGAGCCAGCTGTTACATCTCTAGAGTATGTGTCTTCAGGGCAACAGCTTCCATACAGCCTGTATTTTTAGCACCAACTCGTCTCAGAAAGGTTCTCTAATAGCAATTCCAGTGTTTGAATTAGTGGCCTCTGCATTTACTAAAGGTTCACTAGGGTGTTGCAGGCCTTCCTGTAATAAAGTCCTCTTCCTTTATTGGCTCTCCCCTTCACGGTGTTTTAAATTCCAAATCACCTTCAACTTAGCACAGAACATAACTCTAACAGGTTTCACAGTGTTCCGCAGACTTCTGCATCACTCCATTTCTGGTCAACGTAACAGCCCAAATCCATACCTACAATAACTCAATAAGGGTAAAATGACTGCTCTTTTTAAAAACAAATATGATAACTGGTTTATAGAAAAATCTAACCATTACCCAAAACTTGAACTATTTTTTCTGGGTTTTTAATCCCTTTGAAATGAGAGCAATCATCATTTTCCCATGTTCTGTACCTCCCACTTTCAATTCTAGAAATACCAGAACACGTTTATAAGGATGAAACAAAAAACCATCAGCCTGCAGACTAGGGCTAATATTCATCTCACTTAATTTTAGTCCTACAGATTCTGAGGGAACACAAATCGTAGAAACGTTGCCTCACCTTCTGGGGTACCATTCACTCCTTACTGATTACAGAGGGAGTACATAGCACAAAGTCACACCATAAGTCCCTCAACTGCACCCTGAAGTGAGGTGAATGCATGGTCTGAATTTTTAGTGCCTTCTAACTCACACCATGGTGTCAGAACCTCCTGGGCCAGATCTTCAGCTCTGCCTCACTCAGGGGTGGCAGGATGACCAGTGTTTGGTATGTAATTCTTCAATTCAGGTGACAAAACACCAAGAAGACATTCACAGCTACATCCTGGGACTTTCTGGAAAGATTTCCTTTATAAGACAATGAGTCTTTGATAAAACTGAGTTGTGGTAGGTAGACACTTATGCAGTCATTAGTCTTCATTCATTAAGATAATGACCACAATGTAGCAGTTAGACACCTGTATGAAGAAAACCCACTGAGCAAACTTTGAAGAGGTTAACTTGTTACTTATTAAGCGAGCCAATTCAAGCAAGCAAAAGAGACCCCATCCAGATAGCAAGGTGAGGATATGTACCCCAAACTGTACTAAGAGAGAATCACAACAGCACTGTCTTCTTATACATATTCCATTTATTAGTTGTGAACATCCACGGAAATGTGAGATGTCTGACATGAAGAAATGGAGGAACATAATGCTCAATCTCCTAGTGTGATTAATTTAGGTTAAATATCCAATTTCCCAGAGAAAAACCACAGTGGCAGGAATAAGGTAGAACTCTCATTTTTAAAAATGTTGTCTAATGGTATGGTATATGGAAAACTCCTTACATATTACTGGGGTCTTTTGTTTGGAATGCTGCTACACTTTATTTAGAACACTTTTTTCCCTACAACCACTCCTTCTCTTTTAAAATGTATTCACTGTACAGGGAAAAGCAATTCCAGGTATTAAAACAACAGGAAAAGAGTACGTGAAAAATCCAAAACTATTTTACAACTTTCCAAGCTACTCTCTGTGAAAACAGAATTGCCAGTGTTGTGTTCCTTCAGTTCAAATACCAGATTTTGAATGCAGCAGTCCTGTTTGAAGATTTGTTCTTCAACATCGTATCTCTGCACCACTCCAAAGTCAGTCCACAGTCCTGTAATAGTTCTTTTCTAAGAAGTCCACAAGTTTCTCTGTGAGCACAGACCAGCACATACTAGCATTCAAAAAGACTACACACTCAGCTACTGATTGAAATGGCACAAGAACCATCCATCCCCTAGCTTTACTTCATTAATAGCTGTGCCTACTGTGTATTTTATGGAGAAATAGTGACACATTTCTTCCTGAAAAAGGCACCAGTGTGACTTCTGTGACATTCACCATTCCAGAACTGGAAGGTTGTTAGCTTGTTCGTTTTTTAGCTAATTAGCTGTGCAGCTGCACAGACTTCAGAAGGGGTTCAGCACCCACAAGTTTTGGAATTAGGGTGTTCTGAATACAGAGGCAAAGCACAGAACCCACATCAGTCCCCTAAACTACCAGCCAGAACCCCAGGGTTAGAATTTATACTCGCTGCTTATTTTCACATTAAAAGGGAATTAAGAAGCAATCGGTAATTATTTACTTAGTCCAAATGGAAACTATTACACATTTCTGTACTGTCGCCTAACACACCATTACCTTGCACACAGTGACAAACTGCTGATCATTTCCAGCTCCCACCACGATGTAGCCATCCTTGGTCTTAAAAGCCTGGAAGAACAAAGATAAGTGATAAACTGTAACTAAACTATAAAATATTAGCACATCTTTTAAGTGAACTTTGTAAATAATGTTCAAATTACTTCCTTAAACATTTCCATCCAGACCCAATCTCTAGTTCTACAGAAGTGGCTCAAAGTCATCTACAAGGATGGATGCGGCCCTACTGATTTTTCTCCAGTTTTTCTAGAGTTGAAAAGGTACCTTGGTTAATAGTTTATTTGCTGAAAATGTGCCTTGAGGCATCCTGAAATTTGCAAATGAGTCCCACACTTACAGGGACTGAGAAGGATTTACCAGGATAACACTTACTTGCCAGGAGTTATTTATTCAGCTTCGCTCTTAGCCTGACTGAGAGCAGACAGCTGCACTGAGGTGTCACAGACCCTGACCAAATATGCCAAAAAAAAAATTGCCAAATAGCAATGACAAGTTAGGGACTCTCAAGGGGATGAAAGGGATAGACTGCATCTTTCCAGCTCTTCAGCTGGAGATTAAGCTATCTCTCTGGTCAGTGGTCTCAAGACTGAGCTCCTGGAGAAAATGGGACTTCTCTTCCAGCTTTGAGGATTCATTACAGTGGCCTTACTATCACATTTCATGGTGAACAGAGCATTTAACTGGGTACAACATAACAGCTTTCATTTCAGTCTAAATCATCTCTACTTAGATTTTCATTGGAAAAAAGAAAATCTGTAATTGGCATCATCCTCAATTTTTACCACTGTGTCATGGCATCTTCTAAAATTGGATAACACAAACAGATTCCCCTTTCCTCCACGCCTCTCCCTTACAAGGGTGTGTAACTGCAGTTTCAGTCATACGCGTTACAACCACAATTTTCGCAAGCATTTGGGAAAAATCCTTTCACTATTAATCTGACTACAGTGCAAAAGGCCAGCACAGGCTGGTGCACTAACAGTGATGAGGCCTTGCACTACTTTCTTGCAAAGAGCAAAACTCATGTTCTATTCTTGTTTTGGGTTTGTGTGGTGCGTATTTTTGGTAGCGGGGGAGGGGCCGCAGGGGTGGCTCCTGTGAGAAGCTGCTAGAAGCTTCCCTGGCTCCAAGTCGGACCGGCCTCTGGCCCAGGCCGACCCCATCAGTGACGGTGGTAGCGCCTCTGGGAGAACAGATTTAAGAAAGGGAACCGGCAGTGAGTGAGGGGATTGGAATGTGAGAGGAGCCCCTCTGCAGACACCGAGGTAGGTCAGTGAGGAAGGCGGGGGAGGAGGTGCGCCAGAGGAGGTTGATGCCCCTGCAGCCCGTGGTGAGACGGCAGGCTGTCCTCCTGCAGCCCACGGAGGGGAGCGGGGGAGCGGAGGCCCCCGAAGATGGCCGTGACTCCATGGGAAAGCCCGCGCCGGAGCGGCCTGTGACTGAAGATCGGCCCGTGGAAAGGACCCATGCCAGGGAAGTTCGGGAAGAACTGAAGCCCACGGAAAGGGCCCATGCCAGGGAAATTTGTGAGGAACTGCAGCCCGCGGAAAGGACCCACGTTGGAGACGTTCGTGAAGGGCTGTCTCCCATGGGAGGGACCCCACGGTGGAGCAGGGGACGGGTGAGGAGTCCTCCCCCTGAGGATGAAGGAGCGGCAGAGACAAGGTGTGGGGAGCTGACCCCGACCCCATCCCGTCTCCCTGCGCTGCTGCAGGGGAGGAGGTAGAAAGAACCGCGAGTGGACTTGAGAGGTGGGGGGAAGGTGTTCTAAGGTTTGGTTTTACTTCCTAATATCCTTGTTTTGATTTGATTTGTAGTCAATTAAATTGATTTTGTTTCTTCCCCAAGTTGAGCCTGTCTTTTTCCTGCAACCATAAGTGGTGAGTGATCCCTCCCAGTCCTTGTCTTGACCCACAAGCCTGCCTTTATATTTTCTCCTCATCCCACCGTGGGTGGGGCAGGGAGGAGCAAGCAAGCAGCTGCATGGTGCTTTGTTACCGTCTGGGCTGAAACCATAACAGTTCTCAGAAGTCAATTTTTTTATGAGCTATCATGTCCTGATCTACAGGTGTGAGTGCTTACTATAAATTTTAGTAAAATAACACCGTGGGAACATTTTAATAATAAAAAGTGTTCTTAAGCCACTGTGGCTTACTCTTCTTCACGAACAGGAATATGCTATTCCAACTGGCAATCTTGCATACAGATACAACTACATCCACACTAAGACTCTTTCACCATCTGGTATACTCAAAGCTTCAAAACTATATGTGGAAAATTATGTCCACTGAAATGCAAGTAACTGTACATCATCATTATGGTATCACTTGTTTGCTCTTGCTATGTTTCATTTCCTGGTAAATAGAACTGGTCAGTGATAAAGTTTAGCAATTTATTTTTCGCACATTTAATTAAGCACTTCAGTCTAAGATGCTTAGCAAGCAAAGATGAAATTCAGCAAACATTTAGTCCCAAGCATGCAAAAAAAGTCCCACTGACTTGGCCCAAATACAGTAAAAGTCTAGAAGCATGCATAATAAAAAAGGTACTGCATACTCACACTGAGGAAAGCAATGAGCACAGAAAAAACTGGGGAAAAGAATACAGAAAATAAAGTTGTATATGAATGCATAAACATTTTTTAGATGTATCTCTTCATGCAGATTTCTGTCTAAAACAATTGTGACAGAACCTGGTCTAAGAATATGTAAGACACTTCCCCTCTGCAAACAAATAGCTTTTAGTAGGAATAGCTATGAACTAAAACTGTCAGTATAAATTTACTACCTTTAGTTACAGGCAAGATCTGTTTTCTGAACACCCTGCCCAAATCCTGACCTGTGTTTGCTGATGCTCTGAATTCTAAAACCAGCCACACACATTTCACACAAATTATGGGTTAAATACTACATGTATCTGTGTGCATGTGTAACACGACATAGTTTTTATTGGTGTGACCACCTACTACTATACAAATTAGAAATTCTTTTACACATTCTTTTAAACTTCTAGTCTGGATGCCTGTTACAGATTGCAAAGCCTACAATATATGTTGTATGTACTTATATACAGATCCTCTTCCTCCGCACTCCAAAATATATTTAAATTGGTAGTATGGGCAAATCTTAAAGAGTTAACTATTTATCAGCAACTTCTTTTGAGACTCACATCTCTGTAAGATGACTGCAGTCGCACAATAGCTGCATACCACTAGGAAACACGCATCTGCACCCGTGGGCTGCCCCTGCAGCAGCGGAAGTCACTCTAAATTTAAGGGCCTGGTTATTAGCATGTGTGCTTCAGTTGCTTTGCGGAATGTGTGGGAAAACTGATTATTCTTAATTGCATTGTATGTCTAAAAAGCTAAAACAACAATCATGTCATCCTTACACAACAAAAATGGTATCATAATAAATGCAGCAATGTCTTTTTCCATGAAGCTTAACTCAAATGTCTTCAGCTGCTATTTTAAGCTTCCTGTTACAAAACAGCTGATTATTTGCCAGTCATTGCTGCTGATAAAGCAGAAACTTCCAAATGTTATTAGCACAATATTGATGCCAACATTTAAGGGTGATAACAATGGTTTTATTCATCACCCATAAATGTACGCACACTACAGGTTACCACAGGTTACTGTCTGGTCACAGAAAACTTCACAACCTTATTATACAAAGGAGAGTAAGGGCAAAGTGCAGACAGATTTTAATGAGATTTTGTTTTGATAAACTGCTGTCCATCACATCGAATCATTTCACATTAGCACAATAAGAGGCACTACACACACAAGGCAAAAGTCTTTTTCCCTTCCCCTTTTTCTGAAGAATGAGGCCTCTGATAAGACTCTTGAGAGCACGAGCGTGATTTAACCTGCTACTCCCATGTGGTATTCTGAGCAACAGGACATCACTCCATGAAGACAAGAAACCTTTGCTCACCTCGAGTACTGTGTTCAGTTTTGGGCCCCTCACTGCAGGAAAGACATTGAGTTGCTGGAGCGTGTCCA
>NW_010973244.1:1241438-1368464 GCF_000737465.1 Haliaeetus leucocephalus | reverse complement strand
GGTTGAGTCACCATCCCTGGAGTTATTCAAAAAGCGTGTAGACAAGGCACTTCAGGACATGGTTTAGTGGGTATGGTTGACAGCTGGACTCGATGACCTTAAAGGTCTTTTCCAACCTAAATGATTCTATGATTCTATAAATAAAAAGGAGACAAAAAAAATTACTCCACATCTTATTCATGGAAAAGGCAGAGACAGACTGCAAGCATCCAAAGGTGTAGCTTTTCAGTATGGTGTGGAAATGCGTTCAGGTTTCTAAGAAGACAATCTGTAAATTCACATTGAATGATATATAGTACATGACATTAACATATGCATGTTCAAAGCCAGATCTCAAGGTCCAGTGTGCATGAGTCAATACCTCACACTGACTAATGGATGTTACAGGACCTCATTAAGACTCCACACTTTTCCAAACTTGATCCTAGAACACTGTGTATACCTGAGATACTTTGTGTACTGAAACATTTTAACCTCCCTAAACACGTTGAATATAATATAAACTCTATCTACCTTCAGAAATGTCCTAAATGGTTTACAAGTATTGTCCAAAAATGTTATACAGACTGTACAATAAAGATGAAGGCCAAACATAACCTTAGCTTACTATCAGAGCGGACAAAGACTTGCTGAGATAATGTGAGACCAGACTAGCCAGCCTTTGCACTGCCCTAAGTCAATACTCTTTCAAAATCTGCCAGCTTTGATGGTGTCAATGAAAGACCATCAATCTCTTATATTTATTGCCTGCTTTATGAATTTTAAGCCTATATATGCTATGCCAATCATACATAAATATCTTTGCATATGTTTCACTTTGCATGTTGATTCCACAAACAAAACTTTAAAATGTAAGGGACCAATTAAAAGATATGCCAATTCTAATAAAATGATCAAAAGTCCAGGTCAGTTTTCAGTATTTGAATCCAAAACACAGAAATCAAAACAACCTGAACATCTGCTGCTACATATGGTGATGCTTTATTCCACCAGGTATTTATACACATTCGTAAGAGCTCCTCGAGCCTCTTCTCCATTCCTTCAGGATAAACAGTCCTAGCTCTCTCAGCCTCTCCTCATATGAAAGATACTCCAAGCCCTTAATTATTTTCATGGCCCTTCACTGGACCTGCTCCAGTATGAGCACATCCTTGTCCTACAAACCCCATAAGTGGACCCAATTGTGGACCCATAACTGGATCCACTGGTTATTCGTCCTCACCAGTGCTGAGCAGAGGGGAAGGATCACCTCCCTCAACTACTGGCAATGCTCCTCCTAATACAGACCAGGATGCTCTCTTCATCACAGGGGCACACTGCTGGCTCATGTTCCATTTTTTGTCCACCAGGACCTCCAGGTCCTTTTCTGCAAGCTCCTTTCCAGCCAGTCATCCCCTAGTCTGTACTGATGCACGAGGTTATTCCCTGCCATGTGCAGGACTTCGTATTTCCCTTTGTTGAATTTCATTAGGTTCCTGTTAAGCCATTTCTCCAGCCTGTCAAGGTCCCTCTAAATGGCAGCACAACCCCCTGGTGTATCAGCCACTCTTCCCAGTTTTGTATATTCTGCAAACTTGCTGAGGGTGCACTCTGGCCATTATCCAGGTCACTAATGACCATGTTAAACAGTACTGGCCCAGCGTACCGCTGGGGATGCCACTAGCGATTGGCCTCCAGCTGGACTTCATGCCACTATTCACAACCCTTTGAGCATGACAACTCAGCCGGTTTTCATTCCACCTCAAAAATCTAAATCAGCACTGTTGAGGGAGGGCAGAGTGAGGACCCTTCATGGTCTAGTCTCAAAAGCTATTGGCAGATAAATCCAACATATGCTGAAATACAGCCTCCAGCCATCACAATTATTAGGCAGCTTCCCAGTGCCACAAGGACTGTCAAGGTCAAATGCAAAGGATCTAAGTGCCACCCAGGCAGAAACTAGAAGTTACTTCCTCAGACACTTCTCAGGAAAAAGAATTTGGAGGCCAAACAATAATTGGAGAGACCAACAGAACAAAGCATTGGGTTTTTGAAATTGGAGGATTATTCCATGTTTAGGAGAGGTTAATAGCTTTAATTATCTGAACAAGCTACTGATTATTTTCATTACCAGTTACCGTATTGGCCCCTTTACTGATAATGGCAGTCAATGGTCAAAATATTTGAAACCTTCCAGGCCTCCCCTTGGAGGAAGATTTGCACTACATCAGGTATGGTAAAAGGGATGTATTACTCATCTTTATGAGTTTTCTTATCTGATGTTCCCATGTGCATAACAGCTGCGATCTGTAAAGATACTTACAATCCCTTTTCACTGGCAATAGCCGATGTTAGATACCCTCAGATTTGAAGTATCTTGCAAGACAGTACTGCCTTTTGATTCATAAAGTTGAGTAGTAGCATCTCTAAAAGCATCCAATGATGGATCATGAGAGGAACAGCTGAGGGCTTCCGAATAGTCACTATGTATTGGTGAGTTCTGGAGCAGGGCTTAAAGGGTAGTAACTTGTGAATGGCCTTCTAACTGCTGTTGGTTTTACAGAGCAACAGGCTGATTGGTCCAACTGGCATCGTGAAGCAGCTTGCTTTGATTTTGGAAAGACGCCATCCTTTTATAAAGACTAGATACAGTACTTCTGTAAGGTACCTGTTTGTCAACACAACAGGGAGCGCTTTCAGGTGGCATTAAGAGAGAGCACTCCTCTGAGCTCCTTCCCAAGGTTGGCATAGGAGCAAGCAGCTTTGTATGAAGGCTGAACAAATCTTTGGGACCAGCTGTGGACAGTTCAGAACAAAGACGCCTACTTGAGAAGTCTGTAAGCATAAAACCAGAAAACACTAAACCAGTTTTTTCAAACAAAGCTTTGAAACATATCACCAACATTTTTAAAAAAGAGATTAATTTTCATATGCCACTCCTTCCTCTCCCCTCCATCTTCCCATTTACAGCAGTCTCTTCACTCGCTCACACAACTGGCAAATAATTACTCAGTAAAACACTATGTGACCATACATACGTCTCTCTTTAGGTGCTTGAAGTACTTCCCTGGTATTAACAGGTGTGGCCAAAGAGAAAAGCTGGTCCCTTACAGGCTTGGAACCACAGAAAAATTGTAATGTTACTTTTAATTTACTGCTTAATTTGTCTTCGGTTACACTTTGAAGTTTCCAGTGTGATATTTGATTCAATGCAAAGGTCGCTTAAGGACAAGCATTCTCTAGTCTTAATGTAGATTAAAGGCTGCAATTAAGAAGGTGATGTATTCAGGATTTCACTAACCTGTACACAGGCTCTCTTCTCCTGCCCACCAAATGTATCTACAGCACATGTTGATTTTTTTCTCTCTCTGACCCTATCAAACTCTGGTTCCCAAATACATTGAAGAGTAGGTGATCCTCAGTTTTTCTTCAGATCCAGAACAGTTACATTCCTTCCAGATGCGATAAACTTGGCACATCATTTCTCTACCTTTACACATTGGTTTGAATAAAATGTCAGCTGTGCCACAGAACCATGGAGTGGCCACATTCTTTTTTCGTTCAAGGGAAGGGCACAATCCTTTCATAACAACTTAGTATTTAATTACTGTAACAAATGGGAACAAGACCAAGAAGTTTGGTCAGCAGCAGTTCTGAGCAATACATATAAATCATAAAGACCACACACTTTGAAACTATTTGCCTACTTTGCACTCTCTTCCAGTGAAAGCAAACAGTAAAAATAAAAAATGTAAATTTCATGGACTGGATTAACGTATCCTAAATGCTCTCACTGAGCAAACTGAAGAGCAGCATTCCACACAAAGTTTTCCTTTTTCCCTCTGGTCTTCTCAATCTGCACTACTTGTCTCTCTCTTCACTGCCATGTTGCAGGACATACTATCCTGCAACTTCACAGCTATCATAGTCTACCAGACAGATCAGTATTAAGAGTATCTGCAATAATTCTCTTGCAGAGAAGAGAAGTTTGACTGGATGCCACGAGCTTGTGGGAAGGGTGTTTATGGTAAGACTGGGAATGATCACTTTGGTCTCTGAGATGAGACAGAACACTGGCACTGATGTAAAGGAAAGCACACCAAAGACTACCAACCAAGGAGATCATTCACTTCTACAGAACCCATGATCCATCAGATAATTTTTCTGATCAACCTTCAAGTTCCATATAAGTGTGAGCACAGAAAAAATGACTTTGCCTAACTGATCCAGGAGCAAAGCAGATGAGAGCCATTAAATGTGCTCTGAATGCACCTTACTGAAAGAGGCAGCAAAGTTAACACAAAATCACAGCATCAAACAGGGTTATCTACATTTGGCATTACAGTGTATTACTCTGAACACTCACTCAGGAAGCAGGACAGCCTAGTTCTGCTCTTCAGACCTTGTCAAGTTTTTATCCAGTTGCTGCCTAATGTGAGAAGTATAAACTGCTGGGAACAGACTGCAACTGAGGCCTCTCCAATCCCAGCTCACCGTCCTAATAGGTTGGAGACAGGATCCTTCTCTCACTCTTCTTCTGGTCATATGATATTTGCACTGTTCATTTCCCAATTGACTGGATGCAATAAATAGATTTGTATCAGTTGGGCATGCTATTTACCAAAAAGACTTTTATAGCTTTTATTTCATATTCAATAGTGCAATTGATGTTAACTTTGGATTGTATACCCTTATTTTTAGAAATGAGACTTTTCTCCTGATCATCTGAAAGAACATATGCTGCAAGGAAATGAAACCATTTTCTTAATTTTCTAATGAGAATGCAATATACATCTAGCCTTACGACCCAAAAAGCCATTTAAAAACTCCTGGAAAAGCAGTGAACAACTTTAAAGTGGGAAACTTGTCACTTTCCCAGATTTCTAAAATTTTAAATACCTAAACTAAACGTCAATTAAAAATAAATTCTCTGGTATTGTAAACTGTCATTAAAACTGTTCCTTGCTGTTGAAAAATAAAGTGTCAGGCACAGAATCACATTCTCCATTGCCACATTAGTTTTCCATTCATTTTTCAACAATGAAATTACACACACACAGACACGCACACACAAAATAAATAAACTTTAATCACAGTATCACACTGGAGCCAGTGTAATTAATGTTGTGTCAGCATTTCCATTTAAGCCACCATTTTCAAGAGGTTTATAGCACAGCCATAAAAATTCAGTTAGGTTGAAATTAAGCAAACAAGGTCTTATACAGCAAGAAACATTGAAGTATATATACAGACAGCAGCCAGTTACTACATATATGGGAATTAAAATAGACGCTTACTGATTTTAAAGGGCACTGCAGAGCTATTTTTTTAAACAATATTTTTCTCAACATTTTTTTTTCTCAACATTTATAATAATCTCTCAAAAGCCTGAATCCAAGCTACGTTTCCTTACCCTTTTTCCTTCTCACACAATAGTTCACACAATTTCTTCCAATTTGGGGATTGTAAGCATTGTTTTTTTGTTTCACTTTTAAAGTAAAAGAATGCAATGAAAACATTTCTTTTGAAAATCAACACACATGACCACAGTCTGATCCTGATACAGGCCTCCAAGCATTACTGAAGCAGAAATGACAAACAGTCCTTACACCTTCCGAAAATCATGAGATATAGCTGTCTGGAAAATCTGAGTACTCAAATATGAGGTTTTAAGAGTGCTATTTAGAATTTCATTCTAAATGAGGTCCTATTTCTGTTTTCAGTAGAAATCATCAGAGCAGTATTTTTGTCACTATTTCTGTCCCTTTTCCCTCTCTACTCTTTGGCTTTAACTGATGTAGTGGTACAATCTCCAAAGGTGAGCTTTGTAATACTGACTACCTTTTTGGTAACTCATACTGAGCCAATCAGCCTGGCATTTCGAGCTGCAGATAGAAGACCCAGTGCAAGCAAGAACTCAGACTGGGCAGGCAGTGCTATTAACTTAAAGGTCCTAATAACTTAATGCCCTGCTATAAAGAAGGCTCTTCAAAAAGCTGAGCTGAATCATTTATGAGTTTCTCTGATAACCAGCCAACTGAGAAGAGCAAGGGATCAAATTAGCACTGATGCTGATGAAAATCAGCAAAAACACCGATGAGGACATAACAATTACAAGGGTGCAAAATTGGCTGCATTTCACAATTTGGCACTTTCACAACTTAAAATAAACAGCACTAATATTTGAAATCTGCCACTTAGCTGCAGAACAGGATGGACAAAGGCAGCAGAAACTCCCCTTCATTCTGCCAATGTGCCTTTGCCCTGTTCTGGAGATTATTTTTTTTCCATTAATATATCTCTCAAACAGTATGTGATCCTACATACTATTCAGTAGACACAGTATGGTGAACTCGGTTGAAAATATTTCAACCTTGAATCTTCAGTATCCTTGATTTGTGGTTTTAAGTCACATTGAGGTTTATTGCATGTAGGTTGTTTTGGTTTAAAACACTACTTTATCTCTAATCAAGGATTTAAAAATTGAACTGGCCAGACATCCAGGATGCACGCTACTTAAAGTCCTGAATTTATGCCAAAAAAAAATCATTGCCAGGCTATAGGAATAAAGCTAGTGAGATCTATTTTAAAAAACTGAAAAATAATGCTTGATGAGTGGAACACTTACATATGTCTAAAAAAGTCAGAAGTCCCCTTCCTCTTCACTTTCCTGTAAATTTCTATTAGGTTTCCTTAAAACTATAAAATTCAGACTTCTGTTTTTCTCTTTTTTTAGCGTTCCCCATTACTCTGAGAAATATTGAAATATAATACCACATTACTACAATTATGGTATTTTATCTACCTCAAATTTTGCATTATTCAATTGTTAAAGTTTGAAAGTCACTACAATTAGAAATTAAAACCTTTTGAAGGTTTTAATTAGAAAATTAGAAATTAGAAATTACACCTTTTGACACCTTAAAACTGTGCTGGCCAATATTTAACCAATTTTTCATTCTACCAACTAATAAGTCAAATTATCTGCTGAGAAAGAGCTGAGGAAGTCTGCGTGGTAGTAGTTACTATTTTGGTTTTTAACACAGATCTTTACATCTATGGCTTGTAGAGTGCTTTTGCATAATAAACATAACTATCCTTTACAAAAGGACTTGTTCTGGAGAATCAACACAGTGTAAGTGTGCTTCTATTATCACAGCCTAAAATCTACATCAGATTTTATCCACATTTGTACAAAATCATCTCCTTGCACCCCTCGCCCCTCCCAAAGTCTGACGGACATAGCTATGCCAGTAAAATGGTGGGAGAAGGCAATAGGAATAGACAAAAGGAGGACAAGTAGAAAATCCCACCTTTCAAAAAAGATCCCACATTCTTCCCCTGCAGATTTGAAAGGAAAAAAAACACTTAGTTTCCACCCACAGGTACATCATGCTGTTCTTTAACAAACATGCTTGATTCTTATTAATTGCTAGGTTTATTTTGAGGTTTCATCTTGCCTTATGCTGTCATAATTTTGGGGGGGCTCTGGGTGGCCGAGGGACAGCCTCTCTCTCATACAAGAGAGTATGAATACGCAAATGACAATTTTGATTTAATCATGTGAGAATCCTAGGAGCCTGGGGCTTATTTAGGGCAGGATCCTGACTCTGAAGGTCACCCAGTGCCACAGAGTTTTAATTTCTTGGCATGACCAGCCAATCTACTTCCACTGTCAATCTAAACCCTTACTTTTCACTTTCTTAAAGAAAGGCCCAATTGCAAACCACAGTGGCTATTTAAAAGGTTAAGAACCATGACTATATTCACCTCTGCCGAACACTATGACATCAGGAAAAGTGCAAAATTACTGAATTTTTGCCACAGATAATTGCCATAAGTTGATACCGAACACTGTACCAGCATCACTGTACCTCAGTCAACTGACAAATGAGCATGAACATACACTGCTTCCACTAGTCTTTTGCAAAAAACCCGTATTTTTTTACATATTTTCATAATAAATAATTTACAGAAACTAAACCAAAGCAAGTGCACACAGCACTAGAATTAAATTAGATGTCAGTCACGTAGTCAAACAAGTTTAAAGCTACCCACCTACTGCTATCCATATACCATAGCACAGCCATGTTGCAGTCTACATGCTAACACCAAAGATCTCCAGCAAGAATGAACATCTCAAAGAACAGATGATCCTTGTTACAGAAATGATCTCAGCTATGGAGGGGCCCAGTCTGGCTATGGCTGAGGGGTGGTGCCAGCAAGTCTGGAGGAGCAGTCTGGCACCTGGCCTTCATCACGCTCTCGCCTCCCTCTTTGTTGAGCTGGCGAAGTCAAAGGGCTGGCCTCCTAATGATCCAGATGGCCTTCTGGTGACACTGGGGTTGGCATCAAATGGGCAGCAGCAAGCCTGGCACCCAGACCTGCCGTTCTGCTAGGAACGACTAAAATGGGCCACTGGCAGCAGCTTGGCCTGTTCTTGCACCCCTGATAACTGCCTGAAGTGCTGCCTGCCCACTGTTCCCTGGAGTTGGCTATGAAATGACCTTTCACAGAAACAAGGTTCTTGTCCCTTGATTATATGAAGCTGATTATCTGATTGCCTCACTTGGGGAAGGGGAAGAAGGAGAAAATAGGGAGAAGACGTGCATGGATTTGTAAGGGCACTCCTCCTTCCCACAGGGTGCTGATGAAAACATTAGGATGGTTTACAGCTTATTTATAACAGTACCAAAAAATAATACATAGAGAGGAGCAACAAAATGCATTTAAATGGTTATATTAAGACAAACAGAGACAGCTTTCAGTAACAGTGGGATACTGGTATGTTTAATTTCTTTCTAATATATGTTTCCTTTCACAGTTACAAAGCTTGGGCATTTTATTAGACATTGACAAAGCTGTGTTTATAAGTGGGAGAAATTGCTAGTGAAAATTATGCAGGGAGGCATATCAATTTTCACATCAAGTTACATACTAAAGCATAAGACTTTTTAGACAAGGAATATATTTCTCCAGCTACTTGATTTGTCTTTTTCTTTTCAAAATCTGCACAAGTTAAAATAAAATACATCAAGTAAGCCAACAAAGCAACCTTAAACTGCCATAAAGAATGTAAAATCAACTGAAACAATTGGGACATATGGTTGTCCACTGGACTTCAGCTTCCAAATGAAAATGGAGGTTGTATAGAATAAGATTTGTGTTCTTTTCACATACAAAGAAAACCCTGGTTTTCAAATGTAGAAACCAGGAGGACATCCTTTCCCCCCCCACACACAGAAGGTTAAAGCCCACTCAAAATCTTTTTGGTCTTAAAATCTGATGGAACAGGAAAAATAAAAGGAATTCTATGGTGACATATGATTGCCTACCCTGAGTGTTTTGGCATTTCAAGGTTTAAACTAGACAATCTGTGTTCCTCTATAAGAGACTCTGCAAAGTACCGAGGCCAGCTCAGGCTAACTGCCTTCATATTTGTCCTGGTTTTCAACGCATCACAGAACATGAACTGCGCCTCATCTTCCTAACAGCCCTTCTTGAGCTGCTAAAAGTGCCATGATACTTGTAAAATGCAATCCACAATGAATACACTGCTAATAGCACCCAGGCTGCGACCTAGGGGTACTTCAATAATACCTGTTTGGACAGCAGTGTACATCTCTTTGTACAGTAGTGGTCATCTCCTACTTGGACGTTTCTGAAAACCCCATGCTGCTAGTCCGCTGTTGACATCAAGAATCATGAACTTAGACAGTAAGAAGAAACGAATCACGTTTTCCACTGATAATTATTATTATATTTACACTGCTAAAATGCCACCTACAAAAAACAGTTTGCAGGAAGACAACTAGCTTCAGGAGGCATGGGTAGGTTTTCCCTTTCCCTTCTCACATCAGTTAGCAGAATGTAAACTTAAAGTTCAGAAAGCAGTTATGTCACAAATGTGTGTTAAAACAAGGGTCACACATGAGGTGGGAAAGGCACAGGCATGTCAGGAGAAAGGAAAGAAAAAGCATTATTATGTACCAGGGATCATGTTTGCTCCCATCCAGACAACAACAGACGTAGCAAACAGCAAAAGTAAGAGGGCTTGAACATTTTCCTGGACAACTCTTCTATCCAAAACACCTCTTCACATAAGAAAGGGAAGGAAGGAAGGGATGGGAATTCTGTGAACCCTAACAACCACAGCTGCCAGTCATTCTGCTAACTGCTCCACAGGCTGCACTTTCCACACAAGTGTCCACAGCCAGATGTCCAAGACGGCAGTTTGGCAAAGAAGTATTTTTTGGATATGGACCAGCATCAACTTCAATAATGACAGATGCAGAAGTCCCTAAACCTCATTAGATCCACAGAAATGAGCAAATACCTGATTCAAAAATGGTGTACTCATTCTAAACATGACAGCTGATTTCAGATTTAGACCTGGATATTTTGGAAGAAAAAGGAAAGACTTTAGTTGGCGGAAAAAAGAAAGTGTGCAGTGATTTAGAATAAACTCTCAAACTAGGACAACCTAATGCAATGAACTGTTGTTTTATGTTCTGAGGAACCGTAATATGATTTGTTGTTCTGAAAATCACAGTTCTCTTTTAAAGTATCCAACAGTTTTCCTCCTGCTAGAACCAATAGTAATAGCTGTAGAATTAGTAGCAGCAATGACTTCAGGGGTCATTATTTTAGCTATTAGCATTTTAGGGAACATTTTAACCCACTGAATGCTAATGGACTTAGCTTAAAAGAAGACTAGATAGTCACTGCATAGAGCACATCAGTAGCCTGAAAATCATCTACAGATATATCAACACCATCGTTCCATGTTAAGTCATCAAAACAAAAACCTAACTAATTCTGACTGGTATCTCCATCCTAACACGACATTTCTTTAATTTTCCCCAGCAAAAACACAGTGCCTAACTCTCCATACAGAAATGATCTCTACATGCTTTTCATGCTGTTCTGTACCCTACTGGCTAAAAACAGATTAATATGGAGTCTATGGAAAAGAGCTAAGGAACCAAAGCTCTTAAAATGCGATAGCAGGTGTGAATCAAGGAGTGGAAGAACAAAGATTGTCCTTTTTGGGAAGAATATGAATGTAAGTGCCTTTGCTGTCTAAAGCAGCACAGGGGTGGCAAGTACTAAACAGAAACACAGGGAAAAAGTATATCAACATTGCAGGGCTAAATGTGGCTCTAATCATAAACTTGGATAGAAGGTTTTGATAAGTGTTCAGGAGATCAATTTGCTTTCTTGGCCCAGCTGGCATTTAGACTGAACTAAAACACAAGCTCTATCACTGCTTATTTTTTAGTACGGACATAGTCATAAACAGCCCATAGCAAGATTACAGGCACCAATCCACTCCTAATGAAATCCATCACTGCACCCCCTCAGATATGTCACAAAGTTTGCAACAAGCAGACATATAGGGACTTTATTTCCAAAAGCTTTGTGGGCCGTGCCATTTTGCCTCAGTTGGCCAAATCGTACCAACAACTTGTAATTATATACTGCTAAGAATACAAAGAAATTTTCTGCTGCCAGGTGTTCTCACGTTTTGCTTCTTTTTGAGGCAGGGTAGCTGAGAATGGTCTAGGTCCATTAAACAAATGTGCATCTAGTAACTCCACATTTGAGGCAGAAATAAACTGCTCTCTAAATTTAAAAATTAAAAAAAAAAAAAAGTTGGGAACTCCAGATTATCCTATGTCACACATTCTTCCCCCTATCCCCATTCATGGACCTTCTATCTGGATTTCCTCAGCTTGCCTAACAGGCAAATATTATCCTTTCTCAATGAAGGCTGGGCAAATTTGTGGCTTCAACAGACCTCTCACACTTTCTCTCAAAAAAACAGATGTTATTGCAGGGAAATCAACATTTTTCAGCCCTCCAGATTTGAAGAAATCACTGAAATACATAATTCCACACTCTGGGCACCAGCAAAGGACTGGCCAAAAAACAAATCACAGTGAAGCAGCAGAAAAGGCTCGCGGCAAGCTTAGGTATTGGTAAGTACCCCCTTCATCTGTAAGTCCTAGTTATGCACAGGCACAGCAAGCTCTTTACAAAGGTCTAAGAGGCTGTCCTCCATGCTGCAGAATCACCCATGCCACATGTGCAAGAAGATGCATGAGGATTCTGCAGCTATTCAACCTGCATCAGCTGTCTCCATATCTACACAAGAAAACTGGCAAAACATGCTGCTGACTTCTTAGGGCAACAAGCTACTCTTGAAATGCTTTTGCACTGCATTTCATGCCCAGAATTTTCTGCTTTTCCTAAAATGAGAGTTGCATTCATGCCAACAGATGGAAAACATCATCATCTAGAGTTGGACCCATGCCTTGCTACTGGCTGGAACAAAAGCCATGGAAGTACTTTAGTTAGTTGAGTTAAAACATTTTTTTATAGTGGCCTGTGGATGAAAAGTTCTCTCACGATACATCATAGTATGAATTTTTCTGCAGTGTATCTTAGTGAAGGACCTGTAGAGGTTTCTGTGCTTAACACAGTGTCAGTGTAGACACGGTGCTCTGGTCTGACTTACATATGGATTTACAAGTAAAAACATGGTAAAAAAAGTTTACAGCAACTATGCCAAAAAAACCCAAAACCAACCCAACGCCCCGAAAAACCCCAACAAATGGAGAAGCTGAAAAAAGAGACCACCATAAGCAGGTCTGTTACAACAACAGAAAAGAGAATACTCTAGTTCAAATGGAAGAGACTGCATCAGAAAATCAGAGGGAAATCCCTAGTCCTGGAACTCCCAGTCTCATAGACAGACAGAGGAAATCAAAAGGTCACATATGTATGTCAGGGAATATTTGAAGAATCCAAGGATGGGTGCTGAGATGGGAAAGGGGGTGGTTTCCCTTTGCTAAGAGACAATCCCAATAAATGCTTCACTAAAGAGATTACAGGAAAACTAGAATAGAGAAGGGACTGCCAAATCCCCAGCCATGAAACTCCAACATTCAACAATTCTCTGAAGCAACATCTTGATGGTTGAACTGTACTGTGGGTCTACCATGGTACTATCATTCTATGTAGCTATTATCTATGCTGTTCAGTGTAGCGCTATCATTCATATTCACAAAGCAGTTTTCTTTCTCCCTGTGTCTTCAGACTTTTCTTTTTCATGTGTAAATCTTTTTTAGCGATATGGTCTGTTATACTGAAGAGCAAAAGATTTATCACCGAACACTTCAGCTCCCTCGTCTCATGGACTGCAATTTTTCAGACTGTGGGTCAGGGACCTTTCCATTTCACTGCAATACCCAAGAGACTAGTTTATCTGCAATGTGAATTTCCCGTACCTTTAGTAATTTCTACTCAAGAGAAAATTTAAACTACCATTCAAAACTGACTAGAGCTCCATCTGTTGCAAAAAAGCTACATTAACTTAGACTTTTGTCTCTTCACCACCCAGCTCCTGTCTGCTGCATCCCTCCAAATCTCAAATAAAGACAGAAGGGGTGCAAGTGACTTGTACACTGTTGAGGTTTCTTCCCACCAGTGAAAGAACAGAAATACCTCTGAGAAAACTACAACCATCCTTCTCTCAAATCAGCCTCAGCTTATCAGATACTAGATTTTATTTTTTGACTGTTTGGCAGGTTATCTCTGGCTTTTAAAGTGCTAAAGACCTTTCCCCGACTTGAATGGAGATTGCTAAAGAATTGCTGATCCTCCTCTTTGGAATCCTTGAAGCAATGTCCTTAGGCTAAAATGTCAAGATAAAGTTTGATGTCATTGTCTGTTCTCCTCTGCATTTTGCATCCACAGTCTGACATCCTATAAAGCACAGTTTCTACTACCTTCAGTACAATTTCTAAGAACCAAGGGGGAAACAGAACTTTTCTTAAAAAGTAGGACAGAAATTCAATTAATTGCAGATACTTTAAAAACTCTGGAATACTTTTATTATTCTGCGTTAACAGTACTATTAACTACTTCATCAGTTAAGTGTTTTGGGATTTTGGGTGTTTTTTTTAGTCAAGCTTCTGCAGGATTATAGCCATTATAACTTACCACGAATTTTTTAACGTTCCTGAAATCCAGGCATGACACTGGCTTCTCTTCACAATTTCCCATTTTCATTTTAACAGAATGTTACATAGCAGAGTTTTAAGGATAACTTTTGAAAAAAAATACTATTTATTAGGGATTTGTTTTATTTCAATTGGCAAGAAAACATAAAGAAAACAATTACAACTGTTCCAAAAAGTCTATTCACCAAACAAAGGCAAGCATTAAAATAAAATTATTTTTCTGGTTTCAGCTGCTAAGAGCAATGTAACTCATCGTTCAGGATCAAACCACCAATGTCTACTCATAACAGGGTACGGTTATGTAAAATTAAGGCTGGCACTGCATTGTGGCCAGATATTTGAGGTTTGGATCCTTAACTATGAATTTCCTTCCTTTTATGATCTTAAGCCAGAGAACAATAGCTGTGTTTTAATCTTGTCTTTTGTGAATTTTCTTGGTCTTTTCTTTCAAGTGTTTACATACAATGATACAGCCCTGAGTGATGCCACAAAGTAACACATCATCCAAATCTAGCTGTTTACCACATATGCTATGATATCATTCAAGGTTGAACTAATCAAATTATTTTTTTTCCCCCATGGAATGATAATGAATT
The DNA here is from genome assembly GCF_000737465.1 of Haliaeetus leucocephalus. Lineage (NCBI taxonomy): Eukaryota > Metazoa > Chordata > Aves > Accipitriformes > Accipitridae > Haliaeetus > Haliaeetus leucocephalus. The sequence goes on along the minus strand of NW_010973244.1, from coordinate 1,353,862 downwards.
CATAACAAAGAAGTGGATTTTTTTTTTTAATGTCATTCACCCATGTCTGCATCAGATGGAATGCTTATGATTAAAGGCTGCAATATTACGATTCCCCAAACTTATTCTAAATTATTTTCAAATGGTAAGAGAAAAAGATATCTGGAAAGAACCTTCAGCAGCATTACCAAGTCCCTTTGTTCTTCTTATTTTATAAAGACTACATGACTGGAATTCTGCATCAAATTCTCTTCAGCCATTGCAAACTGGTTTGACTTTACTACAGTCAACAAACAATAAAAAAAACTGTTTCATGAAATAAAACCAATTTGCACAAGCTCATTATCTCCTCAATCTCATATTCTCTTTTTTTATTACAATACTGGCCACATAAAATGTAGGTGCATGAAAAAGAAAACTATGAAGATGATGAATAAGGATAAATTCATCAGTTATTACTGAGAAATTCTACAATACAGAAGGTTTTAGAATTCACATTTTCCAGAGGAACTTGAATAAAACTGTTAGCTTTTATTAAATAAGATGGAAAGGGAACTTTTTTTGCTAGTTGGGCAGGAAGACCAAACAAGTCCCTCCTTCAAACATGCCTGGTTTCATCTCAGAGACACAAAGGAACAGACTTCTAAAAAACAGAACCTTATGTTATAAATAATAACATACTATTCAAAATTACACCATTTCTGGATATCTATCTGATATTTCACCTTCCTGTTAAATGTATTGGATCTGATCGTCATTCTACGCTAAACTTAAGTACAATACATAAAGATTCAAGTTTCTTTAATTTTGTCAATGTCACGCCATCTTATGGATTCAGAACTAAGATGCTGGTGCTCTTCAAAGCATGCTCTCTCCCTACTTTATTTTGCAGCTAACACTTTTTTTTAACAGCTAAAATAGCACCCACTGCAGAAATCCAGGTTAAAAAAGCTTTTGGTCTGTTCTGACACCACGGTATAAACAACCCAGCACCGTAATCCCCCCAAATTTCATTTAAAACCATACCTTCTAAAATGCAACTAAGAGTAGCACAACCAGACTCTTTGCTTAGACTGTCATTCCTTTGGTTTGCAGCCAGGTGAACCTCTGGACACACTGTTTCCAACCCTACAACATTTTTAAACAGAAGACAGAGGCGCCCATTTCTTGCACCCATTTCTGTGGTATGCACAGAGAAATGCAATAACAGTCCTGTTACTCAAGGAATACAAAATCTGTCTTATACTAGAGGCACCCATAGTGTTAGTATTGACAAAAGGAGGCGAGTGTTATTTTCTGCTCTCCTCTTTCAGGAGGAAGAGAAGGCTGCACCCTGGTCTGCATACTCCAGCATAACACAGGATTGACATTCAGATCAGACACAACCAACAAATCTGTGTTGCATCTTCAGTGCTGCTCTCTAAATCAAATTCATTGTCACTACAGAGAGACTGCCTCCAAGTACAACCCCCGACAGAGTTGGGCAGCATGCTCTGGGGTATGTGGGACATCAGCAGCAGACCCAAATATACCAAGGAGCTTAATGTAGCTCTGGGCGCCCCTGCCGAAAGCAAGAGATGATCTATATGGATGCGAGGCACACTCAATACTTTGGGAATTCACAGAAGGATGTACAATAAAAAACCTTAAGTTAGGATTAAATAGTTCGCGTTTTTTTTAATGGGGTTGGACTTTTCCTAATAGAAACTTTAACCTTTATTTACAACACACAGGGATTGCAGCCATTCTAACAGGTTTTGTCTCTGAGAGGTAACACTTACCTCCCGGTAGGATCACAGAGGACACTCAAGTCTATGGCAGGATTGGTTCCTCTGCAGCTACTGATACAGTGCCACATAGTAACCTTACATTTTCAGAGGACTACCTTCTCTCTTGTTTTTGCCACGCTTGGCTTTTGCTTGATTTCATTAATGTTTTCTGACTATCTGTAGGGTCCACACAGATGCCATAGTCTTGCATATTCCTAATATTGTAACAATCAGACAAAGTTTTTAAAAACATTCAATAAAACAAGATGGCAAAAGAAAGTGTCTAAACCTTAAATAAATGAAAGAATATTAAGACCTGAAAGATATTTTGCTTTTTAGGTTTTTTTCCACCTTTGAGTAATTTTTATTTATTGCTCTCAATATATTGCTCTTGATTCCAAATGCTTAAAAAGCCACACATCCAATAGAGAAAACAGTAAAAAAAAAAGAATACATTATTGCTGCACAGAACGTACATATTGCTTTTAAATATCTAACTCACAGAAATTAATAAAGCTGAAGGAATAGGCTAAGGTGTAAAATAATCTACATAACCAAGCTCTACTGTATTTGCATTCTTTGTGGAAAAATAGACTTTCTAATCAGAATGAATTTGACACTGTTGTCAAAAAAAAAATACTTATCTTGCCTGCATCTTTTCAATACACAAAAGAACACATTCATACTGGTTTGCTTTCCCTAATGCATAATATTATTTTGCAAAGTGAAACACAATCTTTCTAATTTTTTTAACTATTTATAAAGGAAGCTAAATCTAGCATTAAAGTGTGCTTTCTGTCTACAGAGGAGACTTCAGAAAAGTAAGGTCTTCCCACACAGATTTCCTACAGTCAACCCAGCTCTGGAAATACTATACTTCCAGGATGTTCTCCTTGGCCACCCTACTGTCAGGATACCAATGGCCACAGGGATTCATGTAACCTCACTATTTAGAAACTTTCCTGAAAAAAGCCAAACCTTTTTTTTTGTTGTTGTTGTTAATCTGGAGCACTAATAGCTGTTGGATGGTAACAATTGACCTAACCTGGGAAATACCGATTTAAGGATGTTCTAGCCCCCTTCTGGTTTTGTCTTATTTACATGAACATTTATATGAATGTAAGATGTTAACACTTTATTTTAATAAATAAAAGTTTTTGTTATTTCATTTGTTACCTCAACCACCCTTTCAAGCTATGTTAAACAAAAGATGTTTAAACAAATGGCTGATCAGCAGCTAAGCAAAAGAATGCTAATCTAACACAGCTTCTCTCATCTGCTTCAGGATAAAATTTGTACAGTCTTTTTTTTAACAAGCACAACCAACAGTTTATGTGGCAATCCAAATTGGCAGGAAAGCCTAGAATTATTTCTTTTTATTAAGATAAATGGAGCTATGAACACTTGGTGGTCAAATGACAAAAATCTAGGGGAAAACTCACTTCAAAATTCTTTAAAAATATGTTTCTGTTAACTTTTTTATATTTTATACAAGAAAATGCATCTTAGTTAGAAGTAGGCTTCCACTGAATAATTATTTAAAGAAATTAACCATATCCTAGAATAACTAACGATCTCAACAGACTTAATGTTTCTTTTTTAAAAAGAATATCTTGCTCTTTGTTTAGACTGTGAATCCCTGTCCCCTTTGGGTAGGTACTGTCTGTTATCCATGTACCAGAGAAGCCTCTGGCACTGCCACTCTATAAACCAACAAATACCACTGAAAGCACACCTGATCATCCTCTTGTTTTGGTTTTCCTCAGAGGCCAAGCAAGCTATGTATATCCTAACACTTCTACCAACAGCTTAAGAAACAAATCCAAGACCTCCCAGACAGCAGAGCTATGGTAGACCTATGCAGGCCATTTTCCTGGTGGGAGAACAGCCTATGCTGTCAGAAAAATTATTTTGCTGGTACAGCCCATTTGAGTTCCCGAAATACTAACATGCCAGATAAGTGACCCCACTTCCAGTACAACTGTTTACAGTAGAGCTTCTACCAATATGGCTATGTCAGTTCAACTGTGATTTTTCCCACACACCTAATCAATATAACTATGCCGGCAACACTTTAAGTATAGCCAAGCTTAGCATGTGAAGCAATTGCAAAGATCATCTTTTTCCATGTCTCCATGTGATATGAGGTTAATATGAGATGGAAACATTATTAAAAATCTGTCAACCCAAATGCCCTGTTTGTCAACTGGAAGAAAACACCACAAAAGATATAAAGAACAATAGTCAAAGGAAAATGTTGCCGCATTTTCATCATATGAAGGAAGATTAGGGGGTGTGCAGTATCTTTTTTTTTTATATTAACAGTGTCTTGCTTGCATTAATTACAAGAAACATTTGAGTCAACTGTTCCTGGCTTTGATTAATTTCATGATTCAAATTATCCTGAATTTACAACATATTTGTGTGTGTTTCATATTGGGACAGTTTTAATCTTAGTAAATTAAAAGCTACAATCTGTTTCATTTGATTGTATTCCATTACACTTTGTCCTTATATAATAACTACCCTTCAGAAATCAAAAGGCTTATCATTTTGAGCTGCAGTCAAAAATAAGAAAGACTGACTTCAGTAGGGAGTGGTACAGAGCTAGATTTTCTGATCCTCTTTATTCATGAAAAAGTACCAGCTAGCTTTGGGGCTGCTCAGATTTACATGTGCACCAACCTTGATGGAAAAATGTTCCGAATGGTTTTTTCCCCTAGGATATATATCAGATATGGAAGATATGGAAGAAGTGTGAGTTGTTTGACATAAAAATAAAACAAAACAGTTCTATGCAGCTATAGTCTGCAATAAATACAGAAAGTCACAGACCAGCAAAATTTAGTAGCAAAATGTATCTATGTGCATGGATCTTTCCTGTGCATAATAATACCATTTGGCTTCACAAACATGCTGCTTCCATGGATCCCAGTAACATGGTGGTTACAAAATAGTCTTGTGACTGTGTTTCAAGAGAGAGGCAGGCCTTCTTTTAGGCTAGTGCTCCTACCACTGGAGAAAATCCAGTATTAAATTAAATCAAATGAAACCTGTCAGAGTAAAATATAACAGTTCTTAAATAAACAAAAGCTTAGACATACAAATTTGAGTTTGAAACACCTTTTACACATTCTTTTCTCATTATTTGCCCTGAAAAACAAATCAGTTCATTCACTATGGGTCAGATGCCCAGTAACTCACACAATCAGAACATAATACAACTCATAAGCAAGACTCAGAACTGCCACAGAACCCAAGCCATTTCATGTCCTGAGTTATTTTTAGATTTGTAGATTATCATGAAATCTTAATGATAAATACTTCCACGACAGTGATTTTTGTACAGCTGTCAAAACTTTTGTGAAGACTCAAATGCTTTTTTGGAATATAATTAGGCCACTGGATCAAATGATGACACTTAGATACTCACCATCTTAATAAAAGTTTACCTGTCACATTTAATAATGAATCAGCTTTGATACACACATTTAATGAATTACAAAAATATCTACATAATTTTATGAATACCTTCCTGCATCATGAAACACTATTTATGACTGTAACTTGACTGCAAACCTATATGCATACTCTTCCCATGAGGCTGAAAAGAGTATCGTGAATGATTTCACCACTGTATACTTCTCTCCTGGTAGAACATAAAGCTGGCTCTGAGATTAAAAGGTCAGACTTGATTGCCTGTCTAAATCAATTCAGTCAGGACTGTGACAATCACATTTCAGCTTCAGGTGAAATCATTTGTTTATGTGTTATATTTATAGGTTTACCTGGATACTGAGAATACAAATACATAATGAGATGTATTTTAAGAAAAGCATACTCCGTTACATAAGCAATCAAAAATCCACTGCAGTAGTCACTCCTATGCGCTACCAAAACTGTAAGCTTTAGTGTTTTATATTATCATTTTAGAGAAAGGACTTAGCAACATTTTCAGTGTAAAGAATTACGCTATGCTATTACATGGAAACAGTTCCAAGGACCTGGATGACCCCTCTGCAGTCCTTAGAATTTTACAGTACAGCGATACAATGTTCTCCCACAAAATATTACTCTCTGAAGAGCCTGATAAATGTTTATCTTTGGCTCTTTTCCCTTCCTGTTTAAACAGTATAGTTTCTATACTCTTCAATAAATATTCCTGTTCAAATTTAATGTTTTCATACGCAAGCTTCTAACATTTCTACGCTTTTGAAATTCATTCTGTTGTCTGCTGTAACTACACAGATATCACTAGACAACATTGTTGGCTTGACTGATTAAAAATTTAGCTGTTCCTAAAACACCAAAGTCATGCAACTCTATCAGACAAATTCAAAGGTCCCATTATTTCATCATGCAATACAGTATCTTTAATAAACTGCACCGGGCTGCATAGTCCGGATGAAGTCTACATGCATTTTTTTTTTCAAACTGACAGGTCCTATTTTATTTATGAGAGTACAAAACTTGGATGGGACTCTTTAATGATATTTGGCTCATCCACATCTTTGCATTTTCCGCCAGGTCAGCAGCTGAAGGCCTTGCGCTTTTGTACAAAATCTAATAAAATTATGGAAAATGACAACAAAGAGAAAATTAATACATCTTAAATTTATTTTAAAACATCATACAGTCCAAAAGAGAAAAAAGAAAATGGGAAAATGTATGTAAGAAAAGGGGCAGGCTGTGAGGAACAAGAAAAGAAAGTCTATGGGAAATAAGAAAGTATATTGGGAAAAAAAAAAATCAAACCAGCTACACAGAGAGAAAAGATAACCATTTTGAGAGCAATAATTTCTTAGGCTGCAGCTTTATACAGTCATCCCTAACTGATTGAAAAGTTGATGTCCAACCTGATGTCTCCAGTGGAAAGCCTGTAGTATTCTCACCACAGTCCCTAGAAGACAGTAGTCCTCAACGTTAAAATCACATACAGTTCAGAGAACTGGCCATTCTTGTTCAGAGAAGTCTAGGACTTAAGCTGTTTGGGAACTGAACTTCCTCTCACCCCAAAGAGAGTGCTTCCTGTTGAGCCCTGGTGAATCAACATGGACAACTTCTAGAGGCTGTCAGTTTAAAAAAAAAAAAAAAAAGGACTTATGCTTTCAAGCTCTACCTTCTTTCTTTTCAACAAGTGTTTACCATAACTGTTCAGAAACTGGATCTATACTAGTAGAGTTCTGTACTTAAACTGAAAAACAAAGCACATTTGAACATATGAGATATCTAGCTGAGAAAAAATGCATACTGCTGCAATGGCTGGAAAGCAGCTGAACTTTGCTTATTTTTAAACATCGTTATCAGGAGCTACGGTGATCCAGTTGGGTAGTTTTTTTCTGCTAATCCTAGTTTATTCCTTATTTCTGCACATATGCTTAGGGGTACAGCAGCTGTCATCTGATATATATATTCAAAAGTAGAACCGCCAGGAACACCTAGGACTGAATTTTTTTCCCTACAGAAAATGTTTATTCATCAACAGCAAAACTCACTATAACACATAATGTCTAAGAACAAGGTAAGTTTAAAATGAAAATTAAAATCAAGAGTTGCAGTAATTTAAAAACATTCATTATTTTGACATTTTCAGAGTTAAATGTTTTCATTTTGAAACAAACTTCCATTTTAGTTTCCTTTATATTTTTTGGCAAAATATGCTTATGTAATGGAAAAAGTAGAATCAAAGTTAAACATTATTTCAGTAGCTTTAACTTGTGGAAAATAGTTTTTTGTTTGGGGGCTGGGGGCATGGAAGTAGGAGAGGAGATGGGTCTTTGTTGTGCTGAGACAACAGAAATTTTGAAATTGCAAGAATCTCACCACATGAAAGGATTCAGTTTCTGTACAACTGCACACATTAAGTGATAAACGCTACAGATAAAACACTGAAATGATCAACCCTGGCACATAAGCAGCGTAACTCTGCAGCAAAGCATGTTGGAGAGCCTGAGGGAGTACCACCTTCCAACAGGCAGAAAGCTGGGCAAGCATGCAGTCTCCAAACGATCTGCATGTTATAGTGACAGGACTGTTTACAATTCTCTTCTCTCTGCTCCACCACGCTTCCCTACCTGCAGTTTAAAGCTATCAAAAATAGCGCTCTGTCACATACAAACTGCAGCATTACATCGTACAGCCTTTTCTCATTGCAGAGTAGAAGCACAGCAGGTCTGCAGCATCCCCCTCTGCCATATTAATGGCTTTCACACCATTGTACGCTGAGCCAAGATGCACAACTAAATCACAACTATGCTGGAGCAGGGGTCTGGCTCACACCTCAAGTAACTCCTGATCTTTATTGCACCTTTTTTCCAAAGGGCTGGAAACAGCCCTTATTTCCCATTTGTTCCCTATAAAGTCTCCATTCAAAAATGTATTACTGAAGCATTGTCATGGAAACAGTAAAGGCTAAAACTTTACTTTAAAAACAAATCTTGAAGAGTTTTGGGCAGTTTTTCCTCAAACCACAGTTGCTATATGTTTTCAAGCAGAGCCATAACAGACATCACTGGCGATTAAAGAGAATCTCCAAATGTTTTTTTTATACAACAGGTATGGTGACCCTCTTTACACTACAGAAGGGTGGGGAGAGTCTTTTGTCTTCCTGTCTCCTTTTCCCTATTTGTCCAATATTCTCACCTGCTCTTCCCTCCTAACAACTCATTTCATGGTGCACATCATTTTGCTGCCTTTGCCACTCAGCACCAATTTGTAAAACATCACTACCATCAGCTGCTGCCACTGGCACTGCCTTCCCTGTAAAATGATACAACCAGAATAATCACAGGGCTTGCTCTGCAGTGATTATTCCCTTCTCCTGTTGTTCCACCCAACAAAAGAATTGAGGAGAGGGGGACATTCTATTTATCTGCAATTCTGATCATAGCATCATTAGGTAAGTCAGGTTGGAAGGGACTTCATGAAGTATCCAGTCCATCCTCCTGCAGGGTCAGCTGTGAGATCAGAACAGGTTATCTGGGGTTTTATTGAATCAGTTTTTGAAAGTCTCCAAGGATGGAGGCTGCACAACCTCTCCAGGCAACCTGTTCCACTGACTGTCCTCATGGACTGAAAACATAATTACATTTGAATATGTTCTTACTGGAACATACCCTTAGGCTAAACAATCCCTGCAATAAGCATAAGAAATATAAACTTATTATTTCAATATCATGCAGTTGACCTTACCAAATGAGATGTGGTGCTGCTTAATGGACAAAACCATAAAATAGACTGGTGACTTTTGGGGTACTCCTAACAGGACTTTTGCTAGCCTGGTGACTGACTTCGGACAAGTTACTTCATTTCTGTCTCAGTTTCCTCATTTACACAGTAGTATAATGAGATTTACTTACTCTGTAGAACCTTCTGATGTTGAGTAAAAAAAGTGATAGGAAAAAAGGTAAGTTTGATAATGATGGTGCTAATATTGATATAAGTATTTATTATTTCTAAAGCAAAATATCTATACATATATATGTACATCTATATATGTATGTATATATAGATTATGTCCTAACATAGCTATAACCATCCCTAACAGCAACTGCCTCTGAATTAACCTCAACCACGTAGGTAATACCTACATCCTATGAATGTAAAAGTTTATATATATATACATATATGTATATGTATGTAAGTATACATGTATGAATGCAAATATGTATATATAAAAGCTATATAAAAACTTATTCTGTTTCATGTGCGTATATATAATCTCCTAACTTAACTTTTATCTTTAAACTGTGATGGTCCTAGGAATAAAGTTGCTCCCTCATAAGACACAAATGAGATTTCTTGACATTCTACATTCCCAGGAAAAAAAAAAGTTTCTACAATTGCTGTTATTTTTTTTGTTTCCAAGGTCACTAAAAATACAGAAACTGAGCAGTTTGATCAGAATTCCACAGCACTACTCCACCCTTATAAAGGTGTGTGTTGAATAGATCTTTTACACTCAGCCCATGAAAGACCTTTCTAGACAGCTATTGTAAAATATCAGACAAACTAAGCCTTCAGAAGGATGAACATATAAAGCTTATGGGAAGTGTTTATTCTATAAGGGGTTAAACAGAGGATGATCTGAAGAAAACGCTAGCTGCTTTGCAGCCTGTACAGAAAACATTTGCTTCCCTGCAACAAAGGTTGCAGCAGGAAGCCAAAGGAAGGTGCCAGATTATTAGAAGACAGAACAGTGCAGATGAAACCCTAATTCAACCAGCAATACAGAATCACAGTACAAGATGTTATGAAGGCTGGGTTAAGTACTGTTCCCTCACTTAAAGCATTGCTTTATAAGGTTACCACTGAAAGTGAGCTTGTACATTCTGGCTCCAAGATCTAGTCAAGTACATGGTACAGTTTTCTTGCCAATTTTGCTACACAGACCTTATTATGGAACAAAAATACCCCACCCATAATCAACAAATACTAGACATGCTGAACCATACTAATAATGTACGTTCATGACGAATTTTCCTTAAAAGAGTACATGTTGCTTTCAAGCACACTTATTTGTATAAAGCTTATAGAGTGATCACGCTGTTAACCATTAATTTTACACATGAAATTGGATGCTGCACATCCACCTTTTATCAACTTTTCCCCAAGAGAGACAAGGATTATTTCCTGGTGTATAATGGGAATGACAGAGAAAATTTATAAGTACAGATAATTTATCTATCAGTGTAGACTTCATGCTATACATATGTGTGTTTATGTATATATAAGAATGTGCATATTGACCAAAATTTCATTTTTTCTTAAAGATTATTGCTTCATCACTGCAGGGATAATAATTTCCCCATTGTCCATGCTACCTTTTCTCAGTACTGAAGGAAAATAAAAAAAAAGCAGTATCCACTGAATTTCTCTTCCACTGTCCCAAACCTGCATGCCTCCCAATCGGATGGATTCACAGAAAAAGACAAGCAGCCACAAGAGGGAGGACTGCTGTCAGGTAAGAGAAAAGGGATTGCAGCCCACTTCCAGATCTTCCCCCAGCATTGCTGAAGCAGAGAGGGTCTGCGAATAGTCACCTTGGGGAAGGCGTGGGAGAAAAGCAGCTCTGATCTGAAAGCACAGAGTACAAGGTGTGGAGAAGGGCCCAAAAGGAAGTGCCATAGGTTTCATAATAGTGGGATGAGTGACAGGACAGGATTTGGTTCTAAGTGTTTATAACATGACACTATCAATCAGGTAGCAAAGGACACAACCCTAATGTATATGGGATGAGATGCCTGGATTGAGCCAGTAGAATCAACTAAAATGTCAGACAAACTCTCATTATGAGAATATGTTCACAAGACAAACAGGAAACAGAGCCTGATGTTTCTAAAGTGAAGGTGGACACCTAATTAAAATATTTTCATTGCCTGTGACCTCTTAGCACCCACACTGTTCCCAACGTCAGTGGGAGCAGCAGGTACCAAGAGCCTAGGAAATTCAAGACATTTTTATTGAGGTGTTTAAATATGGCACTCCTGTTTGAAAAAGCTGACACTGACTTCCATAGGAATTGATCAGTTTGGTTAAGTAGACAGGTTTTGGACAAGTGAGAACATTTTGATGAATGCTTCCCAAAAGGAACGTGGGGACAAAGAGGGAGTTTAAGGGAAGTTGTGAGAGAAACTCAGAATGAAATGGAAGGGGAGAGGAAGGACACCGGGCCCCAGCCAAGCCCTAGTTACTGCTTTTAACATGTGCCTGGAACTGTATATATGTGAGTATAAGAGGGAAATGAGCCAGAACAAATAAAATTGCAAAGCAAATGCTAAACATGTTTTTCTTCCCCACCTCATGGGAGAATAAATATTTTATCCTGCTACAGTTCTATTATTTATCTTCTTCATACCACATCCAACTGGGAAGTGAAACTGTTAAGACTTAATGTCAAGGTTTAAGGGAACTGTTTCATTTTGAGTTCAAATGCTTCAGTTTGGCAGTAGAACATCTGCTTCAAATGTTTCAAAGGCTCTTGACATTTACTACACTATGCCCCAAAAAATTCAAGCAACTGAGAGTATCACTGTGTACATTTGTAAAACTGAACATTCTTTGCAGTGTGTCCCTCGTACACTGTATGTCATCCCAGTGCAGAAAATAATGTACCATTCTACACTAAGAATTTTATTTCCACAATATAGTAATAACACACTCTTTATTAGAGTGATAAAAATATCACTCATTTCTGAGTATAAATAAAGATGACAGGTTATATAAAAGAGAGAAGGAAAATAGGAAAAAAATGAAAAAGTTTTACAAGCACCACAATCTGCTCTTTAATATCACCCTACAGCACTTTCTTTGTGTGTCACTATCTGACTGCAGTTCAGAGTTGTAGTTTTTCCTCCATGAACACCACTTTGAAAAAAGGATTAAAAAAAATCACGTCTTTTTATGCATCTTATGGACGTTTCTGAGATCACAAAACAAATAAAAAGAATGGAATTTTCTCATTGTATTAACTTTTTTAATTTGCTTGCAAGTGACCTTAGAGCTCATAAATTTAAAAACTGTAGAAATACATTTTAATTGAATCTCTTATATAGTAAAAAGCAGCCAAAGACTCTTAGCATCAAAAGAGGGCAATATCTACTTCAAGGCCAAATTTACTGCATTTGCTTACACTAAGTAATGAAAAACATAATGTGAAAATTCTTTGTCTTTAAAGGATAACAAATACAAATCACAAGTCAAAATGATAACTAAAACCAATCCCTTCCTTAATGTGACAAAATCAGTAAAAAGAACAAAGTCCTCCTCAAATTTATGTCCCACATGCACTGGGTGGGTCAACACCAGATATATAATTTATTTCGCACTATGAGTGTGCAGAGTAGGGTTGAACAGCACCTGCAGGCTGCTCAGTGGTCCCAATAAATATCTCATCTACATTCAACAGGGACTATACAAAATAGCAGAATTGTGAGTCTTAATTGCTACTTATCCATCAACCCCACGTGAAAGTTCTCAATCCAAACTGATAGTCCACACCAAGAAATAATGTAAAAAATTTTCTGGGATATTCATCATTTGTAGATAGATATTCCTTAAAATCACAGCAAGATTGAAAATACAAATATGTGAATATGGTCTTTGGACTTAACTCACTACTACAGTGCGTCCTTTGTGGATCATAAACCCAATCAATGGAAGACATGAAGTGCTAGAAAGATCTTAAAAGTGGGCAGCTCTTCCTTGGCAGGATGGCAACCGGTCACTTTAAGGGTACAGAGTGAGAGAGATACACAGGTGTCAGAAGAAAATGCTTCCATTGTCTAGAGAACTGTGACCCACATTTAATTATAATGGCATTGATATATTATCACTGGAGTAAGAGTTGCTGCAAAAGACTGTAAAACTGGTATACCTGGCCCTGGCTTTAGCTTTCCAGGAAGAAAAACAAGCCAAAAAGGGCTATTCATAGAAAGTTCAAATCAGTACTAAATTTGGACTTACATTATGCAACCAAATAAAATAGGATGTTTTTCATACACTCAGGCAAATGTCATAGCAGGGAAAAGAGATGCTGACCAGGATGTGAATGAAGCCAAGTCACTCTTCCAGAGAACTCTCAAAAAAATTACTTCATAAGAAGGATTCCAGTTTTCAAACAGGTATGTTACCAAAAGTGGCTAAAAAATGAGTTAAATTTGTTGATCTAAAGGAAGCTCTGTAGGTTAAGTATCCTGCCAGTGTACTTAAAGTATTACAGTGTGGAAAACACATCTTTGCCTCTTCTAGAGTTCATACACATGGGTGATTTGGATTCTGCTGCCTATATACCAGTTCTGTGAAATACAGACATGATACCTGAGGTGGAACTGGGTCATCAGTTACTGACACTGGACGGAACATGTGCTACAAAGGCTGGATGTGTAGTGCAGCTGCTGTTTGCCATAATCCCACCAAGGCCCTGGAAAGCAACATGCTACCTTCCCCATTTTTACACACCAAAGAATTGAGTATGAGATGTAAAACGGCAGGTTCAAATCAAGTTTTAGGTAATAAAGATAAATATAGGGTACTAATGACCATTTATGTCTCTATAGTACAGAATGAACTACAGAAATGCATTTGCATTCAACTTCAGAGACACTGTTCAGCTATTAATCCCACCTGTATAAAAAACTGAAAGTGTAATCTAAAATAACCTGATTTGTCCTAACAGTTTTTTAACTTTGGAAAATGCCAAATTTAAGCAAAATTCACACTAACCTTTTTTGACTCATTACTCAGGTTGCTATCTTGGGTCTATGCCAACCTGTTAAACCCCAGATACCACATTTAAGTAAGATGGGATATTTTAAGCAAACGACACAGTGAAAGAAAAGGATGTTGACCAGGTTCTGAATGAAGCTGAGTCATCCTTCCAGAGAACTCTCCAAACAGCATTTTGTAAGTCTAACTACTTCAACAGCTCCAACATAAACTATATTCACTTTGAAATAAGAATCTCAACAATGTATCACAAGATCAGATCAACTTTCTACAAGAGATGAATATACATCAGCTAAGAAGAAAGATACAGAAGTAAAATGAGAGAAGCTTGCAGCAAGTATTTCTTGGGAGCAAGCAGGTATCTTATGGTTACCACAGTAGAAATTTGAATCTCCACTCATTTAGGTCTAAATTTATTTTGTCCTTCTTCCTGTAAATAAAGAACTGTAACTGGGAGAAAAGAAAGATACTGCAATTACAGAACAAACTGGAGGTTAAATACAGAGAACCTGAGCTAGCTTTTAGCACAAGTACTGGCAGCCTAGCTGCCACTACATGAACATTCCCTAGTGCTACAGCAATACCAACAATTAGAGTAACTTGTCTTAGAATCAGAAAATCATGAGTATCGTGATCCTACAGGCTTAAAGCAAAATCTTTTTGGCCTTAGAAACAAGGGTTATTTCTTTGTTGATAAGTATCATTTAACATTATAAAGATTTTTCTTTCATATTTCTGTTTATTGGAACATTTTCAGGTGAATCCATGTGAACAAACAGTTTCTAGAGCTTTGCAAGTTTTTGATTAATGTAGTTGGACACTGAGGAACTGGTTTATATTTTAAGTATTCACATAGTATTTCAAAGAAACTGTGCCTGCTTTGCTTTTAAGAATCCCTTCAAAAATACTTCTTTAGCTCTTTACTGAATTCTGAACTTTATGTGTCTTCACAAGATGAGTATGAATCCCACCCCATTATCTGTAGTTTAAAATGCACTTAAATATATTCTTAGATCCACTTCTGTTCTGTGCAATACTTAAACAAATGTAGGTCCCTTCCAACTGAAAATACTCTATTCTGTTTTGAGTCTTATTGTCTTCAGTAAGAATTTACGTGAATCAAATTAAGCATGTCCTTAAGTTCATCTGAATAAGGACACTTTTCTACATCAGGGTTGAAATGCTACCACTTTCAAACACTACTTGACTGCAAGAACATATTGCTTTATAACTTGACACCATCAGATTTTCTAATGTCTCTGTGCACTGAGTGCGGGGAATACACACAGAGTCCTTATGTCCCTTACATGTCGAGTGACTTAGGAAAAGAGGTCAGAAGTAATTTTCTCTGTCCATAAACTTTAATAAACTAAACAATTTTTTCAGTTACTCATTTTCAGGGTCACAGTGGCCAAACAGGAAATAGAGGCATCCAAAAAAACAATTTGTAGCTCTTCAGAACATACTCTCATTAAGAGTAGCACTCCTAGAAGTGCTCATACAAGTGCACAAACTAATTCCAGCAGGAGAAAAAACACATACCTCTGTCAGTGTTACACTCAACTTTTGGTAAACCAAGCAAACGTACACATGGATAATCTTACCCACGTGTTAAAACTTCCCAATATTAAGGCAGTACACCACAACAAGTGTAAATGTAAGAATAAGAATATTGCCATAACTGACGCATGCACACTCCAGGACTGACACCACCAACCATATATCCAGAAAATAGGTAAAGGACTTCTATATAAGTTTGTACTACTTTGGACCAAGTCAGCCTGGCTTAAGGACCAAGCAGTATCTAAACAATCCAGCATCAAAGCGCTTTGGTTTAGCACTGTTATTAGACAAAGAAATTGGACTTGAAAATGGATTTTAAATAAAAAAATGCCATAAATCATTAATCAAAAACTTAGGAATTATGTTTTTCAATAAATTTTTGATAGATGTCAGTTCCACACAAGACTCATTTTTTAGTACTATACACACAAACAGATACCATGTCTTACAAAAAAATCCACTATCACTGCCTTGAAGGACTTCAGTAACCAAAACTTGTTTTTCAGAAGTCTGTAATTCAGCCATTAAAAAAAAAAAAACAAAACACCACACTCCAGGCTGAAACCCCACGTTCAGAAGTTTCAGTCCACAAGCATTCTTTCGGTTTAATTTGGTTTAAATTAGAGTCTTTTCAAGTTATAAAATAGTCAAACAAAAGCTCTATGGTTTTACTTTTTAGAAAAATGTTCTTGTTACTCAAAAATAGCTTTGAATTGCCCTACTCTATTTGATTTGTAAATGAATGAATATAACTAAATTCAATGTGATATTTTATGTTAATTTACCCCTCAAGCACTCTCAGTGAAATGAAACTAGGCTATGCAAGTCAATGACAAATGCAGTCTATGCATCTTCTATAGATTAAGAAATTAATACTGTTGAACATATATACTTGCCACTCTTCTATAAAGATGTCAAACATTGTTCAGTGTGTACAGTTTTTTCCAGCTATGTACTTTTCTTTATTTCACCTCAGCAGTCTCCTCCATTTTCTGCTCCAATTTCAATGGACAGTAGTTGTTTCTGCCCTGACATCACTTCCATGTACCCCTCTGCCATACTATACGTGTGCAATCAACAAGTCCACCACGCAAGTTCATAGTGTCTAAAACCATTATGTTATCTTACTGCGAAGATCAAATGAACTCTTTACGACTTGGAGCCCCAGCTCCACCTAGACAGAGAATTTTCTACAGCTCTTACATAATATGTAATACAAGAATCACACCTGAAGTTAGAAAAGCCGTTATTCTGTACTTGACACACAGCTCTGACTAAGCGGACCAGGTTTACAGCATGGAATGCTCCAGCTGGCACATGCTAGAATGCATTAAAGTATTAGCCAACAACTCACCTCATTTTGCCAGTTAAAAAAGTTAGTATGTACTCTACATCACACAGAAACAATCTTTTCCTTCAGAAATCACTCATGGTTGGGAATCTATCAATACTGCTTAACTTCAACTGCTCCTTTTACTTTTACATTATAGTTAATAAAACTTGATGAAGCACCTGTTTTCAAAGGGATCTACCTAATATACTATTTTTTGAATCCGGCATTAAAAGAAAAGCTTGAGTATTTGTGGCACTTTCATAGCCCCAGAAGAATTTCAGCCTTCTTCCGACTAAGATACACATTATAATTCAGAACCATTTAAATTACTACTTGCAAGAACAATTGAAAGCTAAAAAACAAAAGTCACATAGCAAAATCATAAATCATTCAAGAGACCCTTCATACATTGATGGAATTCTTATTCTGTGTACTGAGGGGTTTGTTCCTATGATTATACTATCAAAAGTGGTATTCTTGTCATTCAGATTTGCCTATTTTTCCTTCTTTTTGCCTATGCTTTCTTTCCTTCATTCTCTGTATATCCAAAAAATAAGTGTGTCATAAAACACACTCAAAACCAGAGAAGGCGATTTATTTGCTCACATCTTCCAGAAGAGAAGTTTGGCTCCCTTTAAGTCTTCCCCCAGCGAGTAAGAACTGTTTATCACTTATACTTTTTATAATTTTGCTTGTATTTCAGTATTTCATTCCAATTAGGCCTGCCCCAGTTCAGCTCTGGATTTATGAACATGAGGAAGAAACCCATTTCCATCAACTTTCATGTTCTGCAACCCAAGGAGAAACGAGCCCGACTTAGCATTGCTCCTCAAGGACTCTACAAGGCAAAGGAACTTTCCAGCACATTTTTCTCTACATGGAATTCTGGTTCATACATCACTATAAGTAGTCCACAATACAGATTTACCAGTATCCTTCAAAGGGCAACTTGCAAGCCTCATTTCACAGTTCATTCCTTTAAGAAGGCAGTGTTGGTCTTGCAGAGTATCCCTCAAGATCTTAAACGAGTGGTATAACATGTACATATTGCATAACTATCACTCTACTAAATTTGGCTTGAGAGAACTTCAAAAGCGGAGAGATAGCAACACTTCATCTGAAATGGAACAGGGTATTAGATAAGGTAGGGCAAGGGAAAAAGAAATTTTCCTGGTTTAAGTCTCATCCATACATTCAATCAGCAGCTTTAAATGTCTTTTATTATTGCATACCTGCTTCAAGATTCTAACAGGCTACATATCAAACTCTTACTAACCACCTCTAAATCATGTCCCAGTATGTCAATGGGATAATAAAATAATTTCCAATAAAGCAGTTACTTCCATTTGTCCTAGTTATGCAGAGGCTTCTGAGAAAATATTTTGGCCATACCTAAAAAAGCATAAATATTTTAAGTCTGTTTTAGCCAATAAAATTGTCTTTTTTTTCTTTGTTTTTATTTCTCACAAAAATACAGCTGCTTAACTATACGTCTATTATGCACCTCCATAGCATTCTGTCCAGTTATTTTTTGGCAGTGCAAAAGGCAGTAAGATGTCATAAGTGAAAAGAACTGATGTAATAAGACTTAGCATACATACTTTATCTAAACCAGATATGTAAACCTCATCCCTTTTCTATTCATTTGCTCCTTCCTGTACACCTGGGTCATATTCCCTTCATTAACAGAAAAATCCTAGCTATATGTTCCCATTATCCAATAAACAGAAATGGAAGTGCCAAATTCTTCAGTTTGATAACCTCATCAGAGGTCAGCTGACAAATGGGATATACTCGCTTCTACTTACAGGTACTTCTTGTTTTCTACTTGTGTTTTTTAGCAGAACAAAAAATCCCTTTCACATAGCCAATCTTCATTATTGTTTCCTAAGCCTACTCTATGTAGCTTTAGTTGATGCTACTATGACAAGTTCTCAGAAGCAGTGGACAGAATCATAAGTCCTCCGTTTTCCTGTTTTTTGTAAATAGACAGATTTTTGCAGGATGCCATAGAAACCTGGCAAATCACAGCAATACATAACTTGTCCATAATGATAACAGAAATCATACACTTAGTCAAGTGCCTGAAAAGGTATTTTAGTCTGAAGGGAGGAGGAAATGGAACTGACTTGATGTTAGAATCCCATAACAAGAAATAAGTTTTCTAGCACTAGCCCGCAACGCAGTTCCTTAAGTACTAAAATAAATATAACTTAAGTGATTACTTCTGATATACTGCAGTAATACTAGATAATTGATTGCAATTTTATTGAGAAAAAGTCAGAATGTACTGAAAGAAGAAACAGAAGAGTAAGTCAAATTTTAATGAAAAAAGGGCTGATCTGTTCAAAGCTATGAAAACACCGCTACTTTGGCTAGACATAGGAGTAAATACTTCTCTTTGTAAGAAAAAAAGATGCTTCTGCTTAAATAGTGCAGCATCAATTATTATGACAGCAGTTTAATTTAGTTTTATTCATTGGTTCTTTTATTTTGATATAAACTAACTTGACTGAGTAAAAAAACATCCTTTTTGCACACCAGGATGAAAGCTTAGGCTTTCAAGCTACATAAATGTCCCTACTGCAAACCCTTGCCTAAAATGATGTTCCACTTTTAAATCACAAGTAATCTGAGCTGGCAATTCTTAGCTACTCTTCACTGCACGTTCCTGTGTTTCTTTCTGGTCAACATTTGTTCTTCAGAATACTATCACATTGCACCTCCAAAATAAATCTGTATCATACTAATTGTTAAGCCTCCACATAGAACATTTGAAGGAGAGTCTGAGGCAGAATTATCTAATGCAATGTATGCGTAAAACACAAAATTTCTTACAAGCATACATAGCTAAGAAAACTCTTCAGATGAAAAATCTGTATATCTCTTGATGCAAACTGGTCATAGTATGTACCATGCCTGTAAATCAAATTAGCAAATTTAACAAACAACAGTTGGCAGGAAATGTACAGTACTCCTGCCCCTGGGCTGCTGTCCTGTAAAATAAAACAATGATTTATTAAATATATTAACCTACATGAAAGCAGTCATAACAGTCCTCCACAGGTTCAATCCACTTTTTTTTAAGAGATTGTTTGCTCTTTGGATATAGAATAAGTACTGTCCACAGAAGATGAACACAAAACTATACAGTTACTAAGCCTTGGTAATTTATTAAGGAAGAGAAAATATACCCACTAAAAACTTTTACTAAAAAAACAGAGCAATCAAAGAACATCTACAGTGCAGGTTACACTTGCTTGTTCTGTCTCCACCACTCTATTAAAACAGTCACAATTGCCTTGATTCACCAAGTTACTTAAGCATATGTCTAATTTTAAGAACGTGAATAATCCCCTTAAGTCAAATGACTACTCAATTAAAGTTAGACATATGCTTAAGTACCTTGATGAATTGAAGCCTGTAATTGCCTGCAGTTGTTTCTGCCAATTTTGCTGCAAGTAAAAAAAACAGAGTTTTGCCAGTGAAAATGTGATACCATAATGCTTTTATCATTGCAGAAATTAATTTTATTTAACCTTTTTTTCTTTCAGGTTTGTTTTTCCACCCATAGTTCTAGGCAAAGAGTTCATTAAAGTAGATATGATAAAGAAAATTACATTTTAAACGTAAAATAAATGTGAGGGTTTGGTTTCTCTTCCATTCATTTAGGAAAATCTTTGCTGAAGTATGAAGTGTAAAACTTGGAAAAGACATAGGAGATTTGCTATTTCAAGTAGCTGATACTGTATTTATTGGGCAGAGTCATAAATTGAAAGAGCATGATGATGGATGGAATGAATACAAAAAGAAGCTTCACTTCAGAGGAGTTTTCCAAGATAGGAAGCTCTGCAGTGCTTGCAAGAAATTAGGGTCCTGGGCTTAGTGCAGCACCCTGTGAAGTCTACAGGAAGATTTACATCCAATTTTGAGAGGTGGATTGAACTGTTACTCCTCACAAACTATCAGCTTCCCCTTTTTTGGAAGAAACCACATACTTGGCAATACCTGCTAAAAGTTGTTATTTTTCAATGGTTCCTAAAAAATAGGATAAGAAATAGAAGGGAAGGGGAAGGAATATAAAAAAGAAATACCTCTATTTATAAACAGAATGATATCCTTGTAAAGTATGTTACTTAGATCTATTAAGACCCTTATAAACATATTATTAAAAAACACAGCAACTCTAAACAATTTATAACACCACAATTCACAGCCTTCCTGCCTGATCTAAGGCTAAGGCAGAAAATGGCTGCTGTTTCACGGCTACAGCTTAAATAATTTGCACAAGAGAGATACAATTATCAGTGGCCAAAAGGTGAGAACCAAACATAATTTGCTATCCCATCTAAAAAGTCAGTATTCAAGAATTTGCCAAGAACAGATTTTGCTGGTAGAGCAATAATTTTGGTGATAAAGAACTGCATAGATAAGTTGTTAAAAATGCCCACAAAGAACAAATAAAAAAGCATAAATTCAGAAGAGTTTGAGGGATTCTAGTCCCTTATTTTCTGGAAAACATCCTTAAATAAACACCTGTGCTAGACTCACACCTGTAAACTACAAACACAAATAGGAATGCTAGCCTACAAATTTCTTCCCTCAGCTGTAGCTGTTGATAAAAAGAATTGTAAAGGCTTTTCAACTCTTCATAACAAATTATTGGGACATCTGCTTTTTTTCCCTTTCTCCCTGTGACTCCTAACATTTTCTTATATAAAGACAAACTGAGTACAGCTCAAATTTGCCCACGAGGCTTAAAAACATTTAAAATATACCCAGAAGGTAACTAGTTCTACTTTTGGAATTATATCCAAAGGTTCTGAATAAAATTCATGTTTGTGGATAAAACATGCACCCTGCTCCCACTGGGATTATCCACCAAAATAAAACCATTAGCTTCAAAAATAATAGAAATAGCTACAAAAATCACAGTGTGATTTGAAAAAATTGAAAAAATTGTTTGAAAGGGGAAAAAAAAGGGGGGTTAACCTGACCTTATATATGAAAAAGAATGACTACTACTTCCTTCGAATTGCTGTCCCAGGAATTCACCATCAGAATTCAAACCCCACTCCTGAATCACACGGGAGAAATGTGAACATGCAATAGGAGTTTTCAGGAATAAGTACTTATAAAATGAATACAATAAGAAAAAAAGTAAGGGGGTGGGGGGAACTGTTCTGTAGTAGCTTAACCTGCTTACCCCTCCAAGATTACCTAGCAGAGGTAAATATGTTATTAATCTAACACAAGTATGACTTCACCAAGCATACATTTCAAACCATATTCTGTGCTCATGAGAATACCCTTCCACTGCAAGTCCTCGTACGTGTAGCTATGCAACACACAAAGTATTTATCACTGCAACATACAGTCACTTAATAATTACCATTTTGGGTTAAGATTCTTAAAATACCTTTTAGAATGATTACTGAATAAATCTGTTCCACTGGATTAAAAATCTACAAAGAAATACGTATCATTTCATTGTTACTATATTAACTCACAGTTTTCCCTTGAGAAAACAAAAGGGGAAACTAACCTGATTTTCCACTTTAAACTATGTTCTCTGAGCAACTGTAGTGTTAAAATTTCTGCCAACACAATCATTGCTTCCAATTTTACCCTGAAGCTATGACCGTTCATGACCACAGTTTGTTAGAATGATACAGTGAACTTTAAACTTTTAAGAAAATGCCACAAACAAATCCAAATAAAGTAAGAATGCACCTGCTCCTATACTTAATTCTTCTCTGCATTTGGTGAGGTTGTCGAGTCCTCTTGTTAAATAATAGTCTGAATCACATCCTGGTTTAAAAAAAATAATCCACAAATAGTTCCTCAAAAATCTCTGGGTTTTTATTTCAAAACTTTTGTAACTAAACAGGGTTCAACTCCTGCAATAACTCTACAGATTGTTTCAACCCACACAAAAAAATCCCATCCTACTTACTGTACAATTTATACTCAAAATGTGTAACACTATTTTCCAACTGAAAACAAAATCAACAGTGTGAAGAAGTGTAGAGTTCATACTAACTCTAGAGAAAACAAAGCCCAATATATCTTGTTCAAACGGTAAGTGAAATCAGAAAAGCTCACAAGGAACAAGAGGGGAAGTTCAACCTTTAACTGAACTATTACAAATGGCAAAAGTAAATTTAGGGCCTTGAGGGGGTGAGAGAAGAGAAGGATGTGAGGGTTGAAATCCTGCAGCAGTTTTACAATAGGTTTTTACAATTCATTCATTTCCAGATGACGAAGAGCAACTTTGCAGACAAGGCAAGAGCACCTGAAGAGGAATACAAAGATACTCTCACTACAAATTTGTCATCTTTTCTTACTCCCATTAATGAAATTCAGAGATTAAATAAGAACTCATAAAGGAAAAAAATCAAGCATTTTAAAAGCCCTCATACTAGCCCATCTATGACCAAACAGAAAATCACCTTCTTTGGAACACGTTTTCCTTTATTCTAAAATGTTTTCATTAACACATTGAGTTCCAGAATCTACAGTATTTCTGTGCACCCCCACATCCACACTAACAGAGCCCCATGCAAATAATTACTTTTCCTGTTTACGTAAAATAATTATGCAGGATTTCCTGAGAACATGATTTTCAAATTAGGGACAAACCAAACTGAAGAGTCTCTGTTTCCTTTACCACAGGAAATGTAGTGGATTTGGTTTTAAACTCAATTTATATATATCAATTAAAAAGCTGGAAGTTCTTATCTGTGACTGAGTTGTGGCAACTTTTGAAAGTTGGGGAAAACAATGCTCTAACAAGTATTTAGCTGTTGAAAATATCTTTTAGAAATGTTAAGTTTAATAGCTCTCTAGTGCATGTCTGGGATTTCTTTGTAATCTTCTTGAGCAATGTGTAATATTTTGGCAAAATCCCAAACCCACTCGGTTAGTAGTAGTAGAGAAAAGGAAAGGCTATAAAGTGAATTTGTTGTCTCTTTTTTTTATTAGTTTTAGAAACTTTAAACATAAAAGAAATCTTGCTTTACATTAACTTCACCCTGTTGTTGCATTCCAGAAATTTAGTGCAGATTTACATGTGCTCCATATGTATCTTTCCATATCTGCCCTACCTGGCCTAAGCAATCACTGTGCATGTGCTGACCAGCTGTGAAGAAAGAGGGAGGGGGAAGGGGAAAGGGGAAACAACTGAGCTTTGGACTTGGAAAGCAGAGAGCTGAATTTCCTGGCTTACCCTGTGGCCTACTTAATGTCTTCAGTCAGGTGACCAAAACAGGCAAGTAAATTACACAGGAGCAGGCACTGGATGTCAGACAATAGATTATAGCCACACTATATTCCAATTTCCTTTTCTGATCACCATAGCATCAATGTGCACGAGCTACATCCTAGCTAGGCAAATTTTTATGGTTGCTTCTTCACATGCTTCATTTCCAAGAGAACCGAGTATGATGCTGCAGTCCACATTTTCCTTCTTGTTTTAGGAACTCGGTATTCTTAAGTTAATTGATGAATTAATCTGAAAGGGCAATATTGGCCTCGGAATGTTTCCCTTACTACTTACATGTGATGTAAAGCAATACAGCTCAATGCAGTATGATGACAATAGATAAAATCACAGTTACATGTAATTGCATGAACAATGATAAAGAATTTGATTTCTTATAAAGTGTATTTTCTACATACTGAAAAGAGGCTTTTGTAATCAATCCACTAGTTTTTAATGCTTAACTTCCATTTGCAGCAAGATATTTTCTGTAAGTGAATATCAAATATTGGCTTCATGGAAGTTACAGAATTAAAGAAAAAAAATTTATAGTTTGCCTCTGAGTTTATTCTTAGTTTTTAGTACACATATTAGGAAAAACAGAGAACTAGAATGACAGAAAACAAATTCTTAACTTCTAGCACTCAAATTATCACTTCCAGCATCCCTTTTCCTTTAATACATTTTTCCTATTTTATTTTCTATTGGTGGTTGATATTCATAAAGTATACACACAGAATTACAGGAAAAAAAAAATTGTAATACAAATTGCTGTTGAGCAGGAAAGCCTAGTCCAAATGGCATGCAGATATTTTTGCCTCTTTCTTTTTCTGGTTACTTGTCTGAAGGGCATAGCTCTTACCTGGTATTTTAAAAGTCCTATCACATGCACTGGCAGTGTTATAATTTCAGATTTGATGCTTCCCAGGGATAGCAGAGTTTTAGCTCATCAGCTCAAAAAAGCAGCTGTCTGCAATATGGGTTCATCTATTCTCTCAGTCTTTTCTACTTCAAATATTCTTTAAAAAAAAAAAAACTGTGCTAATCCCTCAACAGTAAAAAGCAGCACTATATTAATTCACATGTGGCAAACACAGCATCTTCCCTGCCTGAGCTGAAACTGCCATCATACCATTACTCAATCACCAACTGTTGCCAGTTCCACTGCAGCCACTGTCATAATGGTTCCGGAGACATTCAGTCTGCGGTATTTCTAATTCTCATTACAATTCTTTTACATATATGTTTTAAGACATTCTTGGAGTGCGGCATCAGAACAACAACTACAATGGCTTTGAATAGCATTTTAAATATAGCGGACATGAGGTTTGTCTCTAACGGCCTTTCGGACTTGTTAAAGGCCTGCTTATCCACTAGAAGTCATGAGTGCAGAGCTTGGAAGCAGGGTTATCAGAAATGTTTTTGGGGTAGGGATGTCAAGGGGAGCATCTCTTGCTGGAATTACAGCAGATGGTACAGTGAATGATTACATTATGCCAAGCCACATATTCAAAATCACTTGGATCTCCCAAAAAATTTAAGCTTGGCTTAAAAGCCATGAGATGCTCTAAAACAAAAACAATCAGTATTTTTCTCTTTCAGGATTTTTGGAGCTTCAGGGAGAAGCTGCCTTCCCTTCCAAGTCCTGATGAATTAATACATTACCGATGAGTCTGGTGAGTCTGATATACATTACCAAAAAAATACCATTTACATCCAGACAGTAAAGTGTCACTAAATCAAGAACAGGGTCTTGATTCCCTCAAGGAGCTGAAATCAAAGATGCAAAAAACAAATAACCGAGTAGGTTTTTATTAAAATGGCGGGCAGAAAAACACAAAGCCAAGCCTGCTGCCAAATCAACTTGGGTGATTATGTGTAAGAGTCAGCTGTCTTCCTTCTTTTTCCACCAAAGCAATTTTTGGAACTCATAATATAGGAGAAAAAGGGGGCAGGAAGGCAGGAATCAGAAGACTGGTAAAAGGACATAGAAGACATCAATTTTTCATGAATCTCATTATTATTATGCCACTCATTATTTTCAGGACGTAGTATGCTAATTTAATGCTAGGCAAGGAGATACTTGGTACATCTGTCAATATTTAAATATCAGAACCTCGTTTCCACAAAGTTCTATTTCATAGTTAACATGCTGTCTATCCAGTGTCTTAAATTCATCACATTATTGATTATTATTTTACATAAAACCTGGAACTGGCACATTCCTCAAGAGGGTATTGTTTTAACTTCTATTTCCAGACAAAATTCATTAACTCTAGCACAGAAGTTAATCAACAGGTCTTACATGTCCTTGAAGTCATACTTAACTTCCAGTTTTAAAGGATTAAATTGGATTTGAGTATTAAGTCTTCTGAAGATGCTCAGCACAGTAATCAATGCCATCTGAAACTAACTCATGACCCTCTTGACTCCTATGAACATTCACAATCTCCAAGAGCAGCCCATCTGCCTAGTGTTTACAGTAAGCACTGTGTTACTATTTTAACTGCTTATTATTTGCATTAAAGTAATACCTACTGACTCTATTATGCACTACATAAACATATACTCAGTGAATTCATTAGCAAAGGAACAGTACCACACCAACATGGCAACATACAGGTGAAACTTGGGCTAGATTATGAAAAAGCGGTGTTGAGAGTGTACTTCTGAACACCCAGTGTTTTCAAGTGTCATGACCTGCTAAGATTTCCTTTAGAATCCTTGCAAAAGAGTCTGAGGAAACTGCACACCAGCAGCTTGGGGACAGAAGTGAAATACTAGAGTTTAGAAATGTGCAAACACAGTGACTGGATTAAAAAAATTATAATAGTAAAATCAAGCAAATTCTATGTCAGCACTTACCTCCCAGAAAGACACACATACATCCCCCCAAAACAACCAGGGAATGGGTAGCAACCAATATTGACTTGCAAAGTACAAGCATTAACTTAGAGTCTTTGCCTGTGAGTCTACAGCAACGGACAGTACCAACATAAATAAGGCCATATGAGAAATGGGGTTTCCAACTGATTGGATATCACCCAAAGGACTTATGAACTATTTGTCAACATGAAAGAATACTATCAACTGTTCATGGATCACTTCAATATTCTCATTAATAACCCAGATACTGAAAGAAAGGATGTACATCAAACTTGAAGATGCCACAAAACTAGAAGGAACTGCAATACTGGGCATACTGGATAGAACTGAAAATGTTTGTAACTAACTGGAAGATGAAGTCTGCAAGCAAGAGGATGAAATTCAGTAAGAAAACTCAAGTGGAAGGTTTTAGAATTAGGCATGAGTAATTCACTCATGTGAATAATACACATACAAGAGAAAAGGACCAAGAATTTACATGTTTCACAAACTGAACAAACTGAATTAAACAAAAGCTCCTTTGCAACAGCAGGGTAACATTAAAGTGGCATGAACTCACAAGATTAATGAAATAATCTTTCTGTTGCACTTCAAGATGATAGAACTGGAGCTGGAGTAGTGTACTACATTTGGTTCTGGATGCCACAAAAATGGTGTGTTCCAAACAACAAAAAAAAAAAAGTACAGAGAATAGCAGTAAGTTCTGGAAAGTGTGATCTCAGGGAAAAGGCTAAGCAAACCGGGAATCTTCAGCTGAGAGAAGACTGAGACATACCAGTCCATAAGGTCATAAAAGACTACTGAAAAGAGGAAGGAATCTGGCTTCTCTGTTAGAAAGCTTTTCCTAATGTCTCCTCTGACTCTTCCTAGCTGTAATTTAAACACTTCTTGCCTCGTGTTCCACTGAGATAATGAATAGTGAAACACTAAAATGAACTGCCTGGGGGGTTGTGGAGTCCCAGAACAAGTCAGGCAAGTATCTGTGGAGAGCAATATTGTTAAAGATGATCTTACATGGAGAAGGGATAGCCCCGTCCAAGACTGTTTTTCTATGACTGTTCCTTGCTTGCAGCATGGAAACCAGCTCACATACTTTTACATTACACTGTTCAATGCCATGCAATCATACCCTGAAAGACAGGAATAATTCCTTTTAAACTGCTTATGAACAGCTTACCATTTAAATAGACCAAACAGGAGAAAAGTAGAAGGAAGAGGTCAGCTTTTTTTACAGACAGAGGAGGGGCACACAAAAGTGGCCTACTCAAATCACAACAGCAGCAGTCAAATCTCAAACCATAGATAGAAATGTGATAGGAAATACAGCAGTAGAAATTCTAGAAGTAACTACCACTCTGTTACTTGCTGCAACCTTGAAATGGTGATTTCAAGAAACTGCTCTACCTTGTATTAGAAATGGATTGCAAGCACTCACCCAAAAAGCAGCATCACATTAAATGAGGTTGCAACAAGCACCCAAACCAGAAATAATATAGCTATTTTGCAAGCAAATGTACAGCTACATTTCTGAGTTTCAGTGCAATCTCTTGACCAGAAATCACTTATATTATCTTTTCAAATCTGACAAAGGCTTATAGCATGAATGTTTGAAGAACCTCACACAAGATGCACAGGAAACCACTATAAAAACCACCAACATTCTCAGTTGCTTTCAGCACCTGGTACTTCAGAAAAGAAACTATTTAACTGTTTTCTCATCATCATTATTACTCAAAACTGTTAAATGGCAGGAAATAAAATTACTTCAGAATCTCCAAGGAGTTTGAAAAGGTAACAGTGAAAAGATAGCATAATTATGCATGAGTGCTAAGAGGTATCACTAATAACATTCTCTTAAATGAGCTACCTGATCAGATTCTTAATACATGGAACTCTGTTCCTGCCCAAGGCCCTCCTCCTTGTTCGTGGATTAAATACATCAGTAAAAACTGTATCTATTAAACCCTTCCCAGATTCTTTCATGATTCTGACAATCATGTGACGCTCATTTTTGCTTCTCATTTATCCTCCAACTTTGGCAAATTGGTGAATGTAAACTGGGTATGTAAAAATGGGTAACATCAGGAAAATCAAGTGAAATCCTAGAATTACTTCAAAACATTCACTCCTATATTTAAAACCCTCAAACAAAATAAAATACTGTAAGCTTTTACACAAAAGAGGAAGAAATTATTCGTGGGTTTGTGGAAGCACTAAAATAAGACTCAGGGTCCATTGTTCTAACCCTCAAGCTAAATTAAAATGCAGTCTCTGCCCCAATGAGCTAAGTTTATAACTTGTGTGTACTACAAAAGGCTTTGTTGCATTGTTGCAACTATTATTCATGGTCAAAACTCTCTAGTCATTATCATAACCGCATACGCCAAGGATACATTTGACAAGGTCAAAAAATTGTCTCTGTTTAGAAGAGACATTATCATACAGACTAACATTGGTATTTATAATATTTTATATTCCTTGTCTTTATGTTAGGTTTTAACTATGTTACATAAATTCAGCTAATGCTTCTCTACTTGAAGTCACATCAACTTCCTATTTGTTTATTATTATGGCCATTCCACATGACAATGGATTGTTCCAAGGCAGAATCACAACTAATATTAACTGACTGCATATCCATTGGACAGCAAATTAAAGGTTAACCTTGTGCCTTTTATTTTTATCTAGCAAAGAATAGCCTTTCTACTAAGATAATTTAACTTTGACTCTTTACCTTGGTAGTTTTCTAAAATATAAAATAAAGAAAATATAAAATACAAAATATGAAATACAAGTTGGGTCTTCCTTATCCTTACAAGACAACATTTTGGAATCTCAGACTTCACCTACCTAGAAACACCCAGAAGAAGAAAGATGACTAACGATGTAAAACTAATGTGCAAAAGTTTGAAAAACTCATTAAATTCGCACATGAATATACTCATGCAAAATTCAAGTGCCCTAAACTTTCTGTAGCTGACATAAATCAAGATCACAGTCAGACAATTGCTTTGGCTGCTGCTACCTCAGATTCACAGGTCACTCCAGCGTTGAGTGACTTCACGTCTGCAGGTTTCACTAGATTGGGAGTCATCAGTGAAACTATTCTGTAAAATGATGCATGGTGAAACAAAGCAAAAACCATGGAACACAGACAAAGGAACCCCAAGAACTTTTTAATAGTAAATCAAACTGAAGCTGTAGCTGGTAACTAATCCGCAAAGTTTAGGCATAGAGCTATGTGCTGTTCTCCTACTCTGGCAGCTGAACACCTGAAAAGAAGGAAATACAGCAATGTGATGCTGTTAGAAAATGAAAGCAAACTATTCTCAGGTGTTTTAACAGCATGTGAAAGCTCTTCATGTTACTCAGAAACATGAAGATCTCACCTAAGGTACTCACTAGACCTAGGCATACCACTTGAAGAGGTGACCAAAGTGGAAATCATGTCAGAGAAAAACAAAAAATACAAGAGGTTTAAAATATATAACTTTGGGGAAAACATGAATGAGCTGGCCTCACACAAACCAGAAAAGAGAACACTGTAGATGAGCTCTATGTATGTTTTATGTATGTAAAATCTTGCTATAGACAATATGGCAACCAACTGCCATAATACATCACTAACTATATAGCCAAACACCTTTTCCAAAATCCAGGCTCTCCTTATTGAAAATGGAATTATTTCTTTTCCTCCGCTCAGTGAGCATGGAGAACTAACTAAGCAAGACTGTAGCAACCATTTCAAAACTTCTGGTGATGAGAAATTGGGACAAACATCTGTCAAAACTATCCTAGATAAGTGAACAAAGGTGAGGTTATAGACTAGATAAAACTGGTTGACAACCCCTTGGGGATACAGATATAAGATCAATTTCTCTAGCTTAATTTCTACTGTAAGGGTGAATTACAGTCAGCGAATATTGTGGTTTAGGTTATAGTCAGGAAGCATGCTTTTGTCAAAAAAACTTTATCTCTCACCTTCACCCTTATCACTCTCAATACAACTGAATTAAAGTCTTGTAGCATAAGTCCTGCTTACCTCAAAAAGTAAGCAAATCAAAACAATTTCAGTAATAATAGGGGTTTAATAATAGACAAAGCCTTAGATTGCAATTTCTCAGTCTTTTTTACCATCAAGTTTTATTAGTGAGAGTATTGGTAAAAGTACCTGTTTTAGCATCATGCAACATTATATCTGAATGTAGCCAAGGGCATGAGAAACAATACTAAAAAGCACTGCAATTTAAAGCTTATTTTCGTAAGTAGATTGAGCATTTAAAACGTCAATGTTTTAGTACGGCAACAGGACTGAGACTTCTTAAGTGCATATGTCACTTTTGAAAATAGAACAGAAGCTCTCAAAAATTCTGCCCTTCCAATTAAATTCCCAGAAGCTGCCTGTGTACTGGAGGACCACAGTTGTTATTCCAGTGGAGCTAAGCTTATTGTAGCAGTAATAAGATATTTTTAGAGGAAACAACATAGCCCATGCCAAATTTATTATACATCAGTGGTAGGAAATTAACTTAATAACTGAATTTGCATGACATGTCAGCTCACTGTGAAAAGAAAGGGTCATCCTGCAAAGTAGCAATTGGGTTCTACGCTAAACCTTTATGAAGTAGTACTCAATATCAAATACATCTAGAGATGCCAAACAAGCTTCATAAATTCCACTCAGAGACTGACCCACTCTGTGAACATCTTCACAGGATATCATAAGCTCTCCCATCAAAAAAATGAGAATAGACGAGATTTATATAGCAACTCCATTCATTAAACTAGCTCTGGATAGTCAGTCATGTTTCAGAGTTTCATGGTGACAAAGCACAGACCTCAAACAGATGCATTAATTGTGAGCAGAAATGCAATTCTCATGATGAGAGAAGGAAGAATGTTGCAATGAGATGTGGGGAACAAGCATTTTCTAGGGAAGTAAATGCTATGTGAAGTGTTTTACATTCTTGAGGACAATAAGCAAAAGAGTTAAATAGTTGCAAACACTGATGCTTCTGATGGCAGATGGTTCCCTTTTGGCTGAAGCGTGGTAAAGGTTCTTAACCAGGTCTACAAGTACAGCAAACCTTCACATTGCTGAAAGAGAAGCATCACTCCATTAAAAGCAAGTTCATAAGCAAGTGTTAATCCCCATGCAATGCAGCATTTATCATTTTTCATGCAAGTGCTCATTCCAAGAGGATTATCACTTCCCCATCCTGCCCTCTGGCTGACTACACAGGGCAGAGAAATTCTTTATTCCATATGGAAGGGGAGAGGGAGGTTGGAGGAAGCTGTGATCTCTAGCTTCCAGTTTTGCTGTAGCTACTCCAAGTTGAAAGTGGGAAAGAGCACAGGCCAATGTTGTAGCAGTTGCTCTTCAATGAAAGTATAGATATGGCTTCCCAGAAGCTGTCTAGCAATTAACACATCTCATACTACAAAGATGGGGGAGGGAGGTGGGGGGTGCAAGCACTCTTTGCTAATATCTGTACAGATCCTACCAAGCCACCTGACTGCTCAGATGCACCTTTGATTTGTCCACACACAGAGCATTTCATTTAAGCTTGATTAAAGTGATTCTATTTGAAATGCCTCAGATTATTAATAAAGTGACACAAATCAAGTACTGTAAGCATAGTTCTACAGCTAAGATCTGTGAGTATGTAAATCCAATTGGATAAATTTATGAAATTTGAGCCATCTTTCCTAATTAGATATGCACTTTTCTAAAGAACTGCCCTTTGAGGTGTAAAGAGCTTAGAAAAGAACATTATTTTAGGTGGAATTACATTAGTTACAGGATACTTTTACTTCCCTTGGGGGCATAACATCCTTACCTCTATACTCATGTCTCCCCTTGCAGAACAGTTGCAGACTACGCACAGCTCACCTGGGTGCTCTTATGTAACAGATCTACTCATGGAACAACGTAATTGTAGGCAAAAACATGTAAAGACAGAAGTTCTAGACTAAAAGGTACGTCAAACCCATCACAGAGACAATCAGAATATTATTTTGTAACATGCCACACATATATAAAATCAAAACCACTGCATACACAAAAGCAGCTAATAATGCTGACAAATTTGTATCTACCATCCCACATAGCTCCTTAGAAATAAATGTTGCAACAAAAACTGGATTACATGAATGACATCTAGTGGACATACCCTTCCATAACAATCAGTATTTTCCTACCAAAACTGTCATGAGCATCACATAGTAAAGCAAGCACCTGAACATCAGTTAAACAATGGTAAGAATTTTCCTGGGTTTTTTATTTATTCATTTTTCTATCTTCATAAAGTTAATATCATCATGTGGACATGCCTTAATCTCTCCTATGCCCCAAGAGTGAATAATTTTTTACCATAAATCACCAAATCCTCAAATTCTTAAGAAAATACAGCTTTAAAAGATTGTGAATACTGCCAAAGTCCCTACTCATTTCAGTCATTTAAAGTAATTCTCTGTGTTTCATTCCCCATTACTGACCAGTAAGAGCTGTTTTGTCCTGCTTGTACAATACCTTTCACAAGGGACTGTGGTGTTTTATTAGGGTTTCCAGCTATGATGGCAATACAAATCACTATTTATATATGCAGGATGATTATGTCAGAAGTCATTGGGTGATACTGCTGCACACAGATTTCCGAGTTCTCTTTCTGACTGTTTAAAAACATGTTTCAGCTTTTGAGTGGCTGCACTGTATAGTTATACAATGACTATGAAACATATTTTCAGAAAAGGAAAAGCAAAGTTTATTCTTCTGCCGACAAGCAGATTAGAGGAAAGCAGTGATCCAGTTGCAGCCAACATCTCCTCTACAAGCCCACACATCCTACTTCTATCACTTTCCAACCAGCTACAATTTGAAGAGCTATCTACTGATCAGGGCTCTGTTACGCTGCCCTTTGTAAGATTTACAATTTTACATGAATATACCAATCTGTAATATTTGGTTACCCTGCAACATGTTTGGAGGCTAACGATGCTGCTGTAAATAATACAGACTAGATCCCTCACCCCAGCAATAGATGAATATGGAAGAAACAATTAACAGCATACATAAAAGACAAATACAACCACTAAATGACACTGAACATCAGTACACCTGTGTTCTGATCCTAGTTTCGTTAGAGTTCTTCTCATATGACCACAGACAAGTGACAGGCTAATAATCTTAATGTACTCCCAGTTTAAATGAGCGTAAATACATATATAAATTCAAAACCATATATAAGTACATATATAAGAACATTTTATGATGGACACAAAATAGTCTGTGACATTTCCCAGGAGGAGATTAAAAATCAGACAGGTCTCAATTATCAGCTATCATTCCTTAACAATAGTTGTGATTATCCATATCTGTTTTGCAAATTCAAAGTATAAGACACACAAAATATCTTGCAGGCATTGCATAAAGTAGAAGCATGCAGGAGGATTTCCTTCAGGAAAAGAAGTATCAGGTTTTAAATTAAAAATGCATTTCATTTCCATCAGAAAAGGTCCTTTGTACAGATAAGAAGCTGTCTATTCTATGTGAATATAAGGTCAGCTTCTTTAAAGTGCTGTCTCTGTGACAGGATAGGATATATAGGAATGAAGTTATAACTACATCTCGCGTTATACACCAAGCACTCATCTAAAACTGCCTAAGGCAAACCTACTGATTTGGTTTCCAGACACCTGCTCTGCCCAGGAGAGAGGTTTGACAACTCACTGAAGGACGATCACCAGAAAGGTATCAATATAATGTTGTCAGGTTTGAATAACTAGAATTCATTCCTCTTAAACGGGAAGCTTTCTACACTGGTTCCCACAGATGATTACTCTACCTTTTCATTGACTAAAATGGCAAGGAAACAGAATCCCTACTCCAGCACTTCTTACCAAGTGTGGTCACTTACAATCACAATAACACCAAAACGTTTGTGCAGTCAGTAGTTAATCTAGTCATACCACAGTAAGCCACTTCCAAAGAGTTTAGTAAGGAAATCTACAGACAGAAACAAAAAGAAAGTAAGAAAAAAAGTCCTGCAAATCATATCCTTATTTTCTTGTTTTACAGAATCCAGGATGACACAGGCCTTTCTGGCTTCTCATTCCTGTGCCTTGCAAGAGAAGGACAGAAAGGAAGCAGCTAGTTAAAAAACCAAACCTGTAGGTAAGTAGTTCAAGGAGATACACTAGGCCACTAAAGTATCTGGAAGATTGGGTATTCATCATATAAGTCAAGACATGTGCCTTGAGGATGGCCAAACTGTTCTTTGGAAACTGAAACCGTACAGTGTGAGAGAGCACACTTTTCTGCACAAAGTTTCTATTCAGTTGATCTGTGAATACATTTAATTTTCATGTCAAATGGGCAATACTTTCAGCAGTGATATTTTACTGCTCAGAACAACAATATAGGACAATGGGCCCCCATGGCAGTCTAAATAGTCCAGGTGAATATTATGGAGATAAGTGTTCTGGGTTCAGCTGGGATAGAGTTAATTCTCACAAGAAGCTGGGAGGGGCCACAGCCAGGACAGCTGACCCAAATTAGCCAAGGGGATATTCAATACCACATGATGTCATGCTCAGTATATAACTGGGGAGCAGGCTGGGGGTGGGAGGAATAGCAGCTTGGGAACAAGCTAAGCATCAGGTTCCAGGTGGTGAGCAATTACATTGTGCATCACTCACTTTATATATTCTTTTATTAGTATTACTGTTGTTATTATTTCTTCTCTCCTTGTGTTGTCCCAGTAAACTGTCCTTATCTCAACCCATGGGGTTCTACCTGGTTTTTTTTCTTCCAGTTCTCCTCCCCACCCAGGGAGGAGTGAGCAAGCAGCCACATGGTGCTTTGCTGCCAGCTGGGGTTAAACTACAGCAATGAGGTTCACAAAGTCAGAAGGGTCATCTTGCATTTCCTGAGTCTAGAACTACCCCAGAAAAATCTGTATTTTACTTCTTGCCTGTGCGTAAGTTCCATCCTCTCCTAGACTGAGCCATTACAGGGCAAAAATATTTTCTTCCATAACATCCATTTTGGACTTATTTAAGGAGGAGAGTTTCATGCACAAAACAAAACTTTGCAAACGATCCAAGTTCTATCCTTTGTTGATTTTGATTCCAAGACACATTAACTGCAGAATTATCCCAATTAAATCACATAAAGAGAGAAGAGAAAATGACTACACCTCACCATTCTTGTGTGGAATAAGCAGTTTGCAATTTCTGAATTATTGACAGTATTCTGTTGCCCTCTCTAATAAAAAAAAAAAGTAGTTAAAAGTTCTCTGAGATTCTCCAGGAAAAGTTGGTGCACACTGTGCCTTTGTGTAAAAAACATCTCTGCAAGATAAATCAGGTAAATCAGGTAAGTAACAATTTATTGCATTTCTCTGTTCCTGTGACAAGTGACACGAGCGGAATTTTCTTTGTAAAACTCCTGGACAGAATGAAATTCCACAAGCAAGAAGTATGAAATGCAGATGCTAAAAATAATGCAGAGATATTTATACCTATGACTATACTCATCTTCCTACTACCTCATACCTCTCACTTCCTTGTGAGCTTATACTTTGGTTTTCATAACACATTTCAACCGCAAGGCCTTTGACACAGAGACCTTTTCCTCATATGGAGGAAATTTTATGCCTAGTACCACAAGAAGTTGATGCTTAAAGAATTTAAGTGATGCTGTAATATAAAAAACATTAATGTTGGGTCTGATGATTTATGACAATGCACAGGTCAGACAACAGAAAAGATAATTGGTTAAAATAATAATTTTCCTGTCATGGTTTCAACTTCTGCGCAGAATAGTTATGCCCTTTGCGTATTCCGAAAATATATCAAAGAATATTTGAGAAGACCCTGTGAGTCTTAGGATCGAATCTGGAACAGAAATAATATCATATTCATTGTGGGGGAAGATATCTGTAAGAACTTGGTTTCTCAGTTTTTAAAGAGACTTTCATCTTTATGGCCTGAGAGGAAACAGCCCTATACCTTTTGCTGAATGTTTGCCTCTGAAAATGCTGTCCAGTTGTCCAGATGTTTGATGGCAGGGTAATAAGCTGCCACAGGAAACATCCTGTAAACATGCAGGTTACAATAGATTCTCTCAGGAGAATGAATATCCATTCCAAGTGGGCCAATTGGAAGATGAAAAAGTGAATGTATAGATCTCACGCGTGGTACGGGCAAGACAGCTACATTGCTCAAACCACAAGAATGAGGGAAGACCTTATCACCCCAAACAAAAGACAGTAATACAACATTACTTTTCAGCAAATTACATAAACCAGATGCTTTTAAGCCCCTCATTTCCTCTGGATAATCATAGAGCAGCTGTAGCTAAACAAGGTGTCTCATTATAAAAACTTGTTTAAAAAAATTGCACTAAATAAATTTAAGATATAGCCCAGAATTCAAGGTTTGTATTTTAACACTTGAAACCAAGCAAATTGGGATCTGATTACATGTAATATCACAGGACCAACCTATTCAAACTACATCACTGATTAAAAAACATATACACTCAAAGTAGATAATTTCTCAAGAAGTGTTCAGCACTCAAAAATCTATTTCTGATTTTGGTTGATTAGAATCTAGAATGCTTCATCTTTGTGGCACTTTGCAAAGTTCACCTCCATTGAAAACCTATGGCAAACCTTTACAGGAACCCTGAAAGACATTGTACACTCAAAAAAAGTTCAAATCCTTTCCTTTGGGTTCTGGTGATGAGCACACAGAACTGAGAACTCAGACATTCAGATGATCATGCCACAAAGTCAGCACATTATCAGCAAATGAGAAAATCTTTAAAAGACTATGAAAGTCTTTGCACATGAAACTTTACATCTCTTTATTAATAGCTTGTTGCTCAGACCAGAAAAAGATTTTCAAAGGTGCTACATGTCTTGGTAGTTTCAGGAAAGAGAAAACCCATCTGCCCATTAATGCTCAATTTTTATGTTTTTAAATACAAGGAAAAGAAAAGTCAACCTAGAGAACCCATTCAGGGACAAATAATGCTGCTAGTTTTTCAGTCAAGAAGCAACAGGGAATTCAGTGAAGTTAGAGATGTACTCAAAGTTAAATTTGGCCTTGTAAATAGAAAAAAAATTGAGCCATTTGCAAAGATATTCTGAACAAAATTATTCAATTGAAGCTCAACGAAATAAAAGCTACAAGAGCATTCAGTATACACTACTGAATGTGCTAAACAGAGCGCTAGAACACTTACTGTAATAATTTTAAGTAAAAAAGTACTATTTATGCACATAATTAAGATGCTTTCAACATAATTTTATCAAATTAAGTACTCTAGCATGACTCTGATCAGAATTCTGTCACACAGAAAGGTGACACAGATTTACTTAGATTTTGCCTTTTTAATATATATAAAAGGAGATCTCATGTTTACCCAATCTTCCATGATTTAACATAGTCTGGTGCTTTTTCGCAGATTGGAGGCTCTGTATCATTTCAAAGTTATAATTTACTACCTGTGTGAAAACTCAAAATACAGCAAATGAAAACAAAATAAAGTTGAAGACAAAAAAAAAACCAACAGTTTGCTACCACATACTTGTTCTGAAATACATAGAAATTCAATTTTCTGAAATACGATTTTTATTATTTGAACAAATTGTGGTTCACTTGCACAAAATATCTTAAAACAAAAGAAAAATAATTTGTAAAAGTTAGCACTGTGATAGTCACAGTTTAGTAAGCAAAAGACAGTATATTCAATAACTAGGATGAGGGATGAAAGTCAGGTTTCATAGTTCTGTTCTAAACTGTATTACAAATGAGCTATGGAAGCAACTATAAAAGCAGCACAATAGCAACAGTGAGGGTTAATTCAAGTTTCTGAAGACCTTTGCAGTCTAAGTATAGCTTATGTTAGTAAAGCGAAAAACAAACTCTAGAAAGCATAATATACTTATGGTTACAATCAGAATTACAACCACGCTAGCTGATGGAATGTTAACAGATGAGCCATTAACACACACACACTCAAACAACTCCACCCATACTAAACCCACCGTAATTACTGGTTTATGAACAAGAAGATTCAGATTAAAATTGTTTATAATACTGAGGCAAAATTTCTAATATCTACTACAGAAACAGCATATAGAAACACAGGAACCATAGTTTAGATAAGTTATTTACATATTGACTAATCTAGATTAAACTGGAATATAGCTAAAACAATCTCCTCGAATTTTGTATATCTAGAGAGCTGTCTATGAAGAAAGAAACAAAGGATACTCAATGTATGCTTTTCTTTTCATTTTGACTGTGGAAAAACAAAGGCAAAGGGACATAAAAGAATGCAAATTTCAGTTATTCAGCCAAATGCAATATGGAGAAGATAAAATGTTTTGTTTAGTCAGGTTTTTGGTTTTGCATATACAAACTCAGACACTTCAGATCTGGTTTATACTTTCAATATGACAAAGTTCAAAAAGGGTTGCACCAAAGGTCACATCACAGAAATACAGCAGAATGTAACTACTTGTATAGTGGATGCCTGGTTACACTGAGTCATGCAGAGCTGGTTCTAGAAAATATGGCCATACTGCTATACCGTGCCAACCAGACAGTAGCACAGCCATAGCTGTGCTGCACTACACCTGAGACAAGAATACTGCAGGACCAAACTCATCCTTGCAGAAAGAGCCACAACAACTCCCCATCAGTCTGAGATAACGTGCAATCTGTTCTAGCTAATTCATAAGACAACAGTTGACTATGCAGTGGTATGTACTGGAAAAAGTCTCCTAGCTTAAGTAGATGTAGCTCTTACAGAAACAACTTATTTTGGTTTTAGACCTGAGGAGGCCTGGCTGTGACACTACCCAGTCATAGTGTTCTGTGTAATGATGGAAGATTTTTGCTTCTATGGCCACAAGCAGCAAATCTTTTAATGTTATGATCACCACCATCTTCACCACTGGGAAGAAGACAACACATCAAGCTTCCCTCACTCTCTAAAGAGAAAAGAGATGGTAGAGAAACTGAGTGGTGTTTAGGTGCAGTTCTCCCAGAAAAATGCTGGAAACTGTCGGTCTCAGGATTTAAAGGACTCCAGCCAGAAATGAAGAAATCCAGGTTCTGCCTAGCTAGTTGCAAACATGACTATTTGATCAGAAGTGCCAAAACCTATGAAATAAAGAATAGACTTTTTAAAATTAAATATATGTCCAAGTCTCCATAAGTTAGCATGACTTCCATCAAGAACACAAAGTAATCAGCTAGAAAAGAACAAAATTTTTGTTGTTTACTGGAAGAGTTTCCCATACTAGCCAGAAGATAGATAAAACTTGCAGTAATTTTTTTTTCTGTGCTTCTTTATATGATAAAAGTCATGTTATTTTAAGGAATTCAACCCTTCAGTAGATGTAACAGACTATGAATGCCACTGGGGAGGATCTGAGGTCTGGTTAATTCCTTTTGCTAATCTGTTGTCTTCACTGAGCCACAGTGATTTGTAGTAAAATCAATAGAAAATGACAAATATGTAGAACTCCCAGATCTTCATGGTCATTCAGATTGTTCTTGTAGACTCACAAGATAAAAATACCAAAATATCAGAGGCAAAAGTTTTCAGTTTATAACTGGAAGTCGGGTAACCCTTAAAAAAAAAAAAAGGTTTCTCTGTCCAGTGAAAACCAATCAAGTCATCATGCTAGCTTTAAAGTCACCCAATTTCAGCAAACACCTTTGATCTATTTCAGTATTCTGTTACTAGTCTACGGCTGATGAAGAAATATGCAAAATGCAGAAATGACAATGAACAACAGAACCTTGTCCTACCTAGACACAGACACATTACAGACTACAGCAAGTCATGGGAAAAGTAAGTCAGTTCTCAATCTCATAATACACAAAATGATGAATCTAAGAGCAAAAAAAACTAATGCTTTCTGCTTACCTGATATGGAACAATACTCCCATGAGCAGTACCCCAGCGTTTTGCTTCAATTTTGCAATTAAGGTAATTAGCTGCTACATGAGTGAGACATGCTACCTGGAAATGGAGAAAAAGTAAAGTATTCAGGAAACCTGAAACTTCATTGACAACTCCTCTGAGACTTCTGTCTATTTATACGTGCTTCAGATATATAAGTTAAAATATTTTATGTCACAAAAGTATCCTTTATATATTACATACTATGTACACTTTTTTAATATGAAAAAATTCAGGCTACATCTGTATCATGGAAGTGCTTGTAAAAAAAAAAATAAAGAATGTGTCCTATAACACTGGTAATCCTAGACAAATCTAGCATCAAACTACCCTAAGAGATAAGATAGTATTACCTAAATATTTTGCAGCAAAGAAAAAAAAATCAGCATCTCGTCCAAAGTCTAGTGGGAAGCATGATGGATCTGTGGGATAGAACTCACCATTTCCTGAACCTCAATCCCATACTTAAATCACAATGACTTTTTCTCAATTCCAAGATTATCTTTCTGTTTTCTCCTATGCTTCTCATTTTACATGTCCATGGAAAATACTTCTGAATTCTTCAGCTCCCCACATGCTCTGTAATATTAATTAAGTAGTAGGCCTTGATAAATCATCTGCCATTAGAAGATAAGGACAGATTTATCAAGTTATTAGTCAGACAGACAAAACTGGAAAAAGATTAATTTTGTGAAAAATATGGCATGATAATTTAGTAACCATAATTTGAGGGGATACATACATACTTTGTAAGCACAAATATATCTCAGGAAAAAGAAGTGAA
Source organism: Haliaeetus leucocephalus (assembly GCF_000737465.1). Classification (NCBI taxonomy): domain Eukaryota; kingdom Metazoa; phylum Chordata; class Aves; order Accipitriformes; family Accipitridae; genus Haliaeetus; species Haliaeetus leucocephalus. The sequence goes on along the minus strand of NW_010973244.1, from coordinate 1,312,075 downwards.
CATTTATGATGCAGTAATGCATGAAAATTGGTGGTTCTGTTATAATCAATGGCAGATTCTTTATTCTTATTTCTTTGAGAGAATGCAATGTGTGACAACTAGCATCCAAAGTTATCACTAGATCACCAGACACAATATATCTGTTTTACACTGTTAACTAGTTGTGCCAGCAAGTGCAATTGCTTGCCTAAAACAATAGGCCATGTGACCATTTTTTTCCAAAAATATTATTTTCTTCATATCTCTCCCCTAGATGGAAGAAATTTGCTATAATGATGCAAGTGTTTACACCATTCTGTGCCTCCTAATGAGTCTAATCTATATCAAATCATGCAGTACTTAATTCAGAGTCCACTATTCATATTCCAATATGTGAATTATATCAGAATTTCTACAAAAAGAATGCCAACTCATTTTCTTCTCCTTTCTCCATGTATGCTGAAAAGGCAATGTGAATGTATCACTCCCCTATTCAAAGCAAATATTTAACTGTAAATCATGGATACAGTGATTTAGTCCAGCAGAAAACCCAGGAAAATATACAGCAAATAAGAATTTAACTGCTGTCAAAAACTATACCCATACATACCAACTACAAATACAATGCCTTATTCCTGAGTACTGTTGCAAAACCACTTTGTAGATGGATTTCAGCTGCAGCTTATTATATAGTCCAGTGTCAGTGTCACTTCATTCAGCTAAAATGTTGAACAATGTCTAGTCTATTGTTCAGTCCCCAGGAAAATCTCAGCAATTAAGGAAATGCATCTGGGAGTACATAGAAAGGACTTGTTTTTCCGGTTTGCAACTTTCCTCAGCAACACAGAATGAAACACACAGTTATTACAGAGAGAGTTTAATGAGTCACAAAAGTGTGTCATTTAGTAATAACATATAGCCTAGACCCATCGTTCCTGTCATTTTTCAATTTGGGGTCACCCCATAGTGATATTTTTTCTACCACAGCAAATGGCTATGCAATGATGATGAAATATTAATTGTTAGATATTCTTCTGTATTTGTGGGCAACACTACACAGCCACTGTATTCCACAAAAATTTCACTGACAGGTGAGATGCATCCACTACAATAGGCTTTTATTTTTCAAAACACAAGAATGCCCTCTGTGATACATGCATTTAACTTTTCACACTTCTGAAAGGAAACCAAACTTAACTCTGGGAAGAACATAGCGAATTAAAACCTAGTGAAACAGAAATCCTAAAATATTGATACTGAATATAATGAAGCCAAAATTTCACTCCATTTATTTGTTTGTATCCTATGCTGTAGAAATAGAGCTATGAGTTTCATAAACACAATTCTTCACAAGAAGTTTCACAAGAAAACTATCCCTAAAAAAAAAAAAAAATCTTTTTAACACAGTGTTGCAAATTGCCTCAGCTTTCTCAATGAGATGAATATAATTCTTTCAATGGTGGAAAACACATACATCTAGATTTCTCCAAAGCACTTGTTCACATTAAAATATGAAAAAAAAAAAAGAATTAAAATGTAATACTCACTAGATGTTGGAATTGCTCCATTAAAGCTTCTGCTCAAAAACTTGTTTCAGTAGCAACAGACAGCAAATGCCGGGGACGTCAGAGGCTTAGTAAAGACAGCAATTTTGGAACTAAAAGTTGCTTAGACTATATCAACGCCTCAGTTCAATGTGATACTTAGTCTGAAGAATAATTCTATTTCAGTCAATGTACTGATCACTTGCTTGAATCCATATGCCTATGTATCCTGCTGAAACTGGTTTACTTATTGTTTTTTCAATAAATGATGAAGGAAAAAGGCTTTTGTTTCCCTTTGACTTCTTTCTCCAAGTTGGTATCTTGTTCATAGTCAGGTGAGCCAGCCAAAAAGAATTAGTAGTAGTAGAAGTAGTAGTATCATCATCATCATACAAATAAATGTATTAACTACATAAAAGCAAATATTTCAGTGCTTTGTGTTTTATGTCTAAACACACTTAGTTGAGTGAACTCTGTGGCCTTTCGCCCTGTTCATAATAACTCTCTGATGAATTCAGCAGACTTAAAAGCCCATTCTGTTTCTACTGTCCCATGAAACCATTATAGACAGTCCCAGGACTACTGTGTCTTTCCCTTTCCTCTCTTCCTGGCTCAGTTCATTCTCTCCGGTCTCTCCAAAGATTTACTCTCACTAAAAAGACACTATCGAAAAAAAGCCTTTCAGCATATACATTTGAGGTCCTTAATAAAGAACACAAAGAATTTATCTACCTATACCTTACGGTTGTTAAGCAAACTGCTGAAATATAAGCATAAAAAAAGATATCCCAACTGAATATTTCTACAGACATTATATCCCCTAGAAAAAAAAATGTTATTAACACAATAAGTCTATTTCTCCAAATTCCCCTGTAATTCAAGACTCAGTTAGGACCTCACTGCTAGACACACTTCTTGCAGTAGGAATATCTATAGTACAATCAATCTCTCAAAATGAAGTTTGGGTATATCTGTATTACATATTCAGTTAAGTATTTTTAAAACTATATTTAAAACTGCTGTCCTGAAACCTTATAGACCCATTTCTTTTCTCTTTTAATTAAAAACTAATCCTTAAAAGTAACCTTTGGACTTGTAACATTAAAGCAGATGTAATACTGTGATACAGACAGACATCTCTGTATTCATTTGCTTGCAGACACAGATCTATACACTGTAAATACATATCATCAAATATCTACAGATAAGTGTTTCTTTTTTTCACATCAATAAAGGGATCACGCACTTCAACATTCCTTTCCGATATTACTGTTGACAGCCAAATCACATATTTGCGTTACATACTTACTTAAATCAGAACAAAAATAGAGCTGCATTAAGGTCTGAAAAGTTATGCTCAGCTTACGATGGAATCAGACAGATGGGAAACAAGATATTAAATGCCACAAGGTGAGCAGACAAAGAAAAGAGACAGAATTTCAAAAGATTTTTTTCAAGATAGCACATCAAACATAATTTATTACAATGAGTTCACAGAGTCAATCAATCATTTACATGCAAGTTCAGCAAGCGTATATGAATAACAAAAGACAAAAGGTAACTGGAAAGAGGAGAAAATAACATTTTAATTATATTCTTTACTTTCTTCTCCCTCCAATTTTGTGTCTGCTTTCCTGCCACTTATCTTAACAAGGCTCTGACTGTTAGCCAAGTTAATTTATTTTCTTTCTCAGTCTTTGTTTACTTTTCCTTAAAGTAGGTATGTAGACTGTCTTTTAGGAACTTTGAGACACAGGCATTTTACAGCAGCACAGATCACTTATTTTACACTATACTACTGAACTAGTAACCCAAATACTAATTTATAACTTTGTAGAAAAAATCATCATACAAAAATTTCAGTGCCTTCTGTTGTGCAAAGGCCAATAATTTTCCACTTATGCCTTTTCCATACTTCTGGTGACATGGAAAAAAAGATCTTTACATGAGAAAAATTTGAACATGAGACCATAATCCTCATTTGCTGTACACTAACAAATCGCTCTGAAAATCACTGATCCTATGCTGGTATTTACCTAATGACTGATTTTACTGTTTTACATGTTTTCCCCTTTCCATGCTCCAACTAATAGTTTGACGCTAATAAATCAACATTCAAGCTTGATTAATTTTGCTTTTGCAGTTACACACACACCCCCCCGCCGTCACCCTTCTCATTTGTATACTTGTATTGAAGCTGCTTCCATGGACATGTGCATGGGGTGACCCTTGGCTCTTGCTTCTTCAGTGGTTTTTTTCATTAAAAAAAAACCCAAAACCAAAAACCTCTATCTCTATCAAGAAAACCCCACTCTTCCAGTTGAAGTCTAATTATGTTTAGCCACAAGGCTTAATGAGAGTAGGATAAGTTCTTACTAGTCTGCAATCACCTCACTGCTACCATAGACAGTGCACACGTTTTATGTTACACCCTAAGTGTTGACCCAACTGGTTCAGGACACTGCACCACGCCACAACAAATGGTGCTATTCTACCACTTTTTAAGCAGGCAACTGTATTTCAGACTCCTGCAAGAATGAAGTGGGCAGCAGGAATTACAGCCTTGCACGGAGACAAGAAAGCTGCCACGATTCAAGGCAGCCCATTCTACAGCAGGAAGCCACAGCCTTCTCAGGAGCCATCAGCGAACATCACCTTATGTCTGGGCACGTAAGGGCCTTCCATCTAACCTGGAGTTGAAAGCTCTGCAGGAGCTAACAGTCAACTCAAGAGTGCCACACACCAATAGGCTGGGCAGACATCCCTACCTGCAAGTACACAACAAAGCCACTGCCCACAAAGGAACAAGACTTTACAAATTCTTCAGTAGTGTCCCCACATCTGTGCAAGGCAGCAGGTCTGACCTTCTCCTGAATTCACAACTGTTGTCCCATAATCCCTCTCCACTAGTTTTTTCCCTTCCCCTTCAAGAGCCAGCAGTACTGTAGCTGCTTTCAACCAGTGCTTTGCAGACCAGCAAATTCCATGAATGACTTTGAAGAGGTCTGCAAAAGCTAACTAAAAAAGCAAGACTACCATCACATAGGCCAAGGCTTACTGTTAAAGAGTCTACACCCCCTTTAGAAAAATGTCTGTGGTCATGTTATGAACACTGTGCTCTGGGTAAAAGGTGTTTTCTTACCAGTGATGCTGATTCACCCTTCACAAAAGAAAACTCCTGGCATTGAAGCATCAGTAAACAGTATAATCCCAGCTACAAATATAATCTTGCAAAGATAAAAATCAAATCCTTAACGACAAATAACTACAATTTTAGAACGGGTCTCATATTAGGTCCTGTTTTAGAGTCTTCCAACCAGACACTTAAGCAGGTATCCAGTAATCACATGCAGCTTGTGAGACTTGCTGATTAAAGTTAGCCACTTGATCAAATACCACACAGCAAATCACACAGTCACAGAAATGACATGCTAGGAGGTGCTTAATGAGCTAGAAACAATACAAAAAATACAAGCAATGAGAAAACCAAAGGTAATGTATTTGAAAACCCTATCTTGAACATGGATTCTTGGAGGGAAAGAAAGCTGAAGAAAGCAAAACAGACTTTAAAACACACAATTGTGTAGATATTTTTTTAGTGTGAAAATGACGGCTGAAAACAACTTTTGCTTTATTAAAAAAAGTTTAGACTACATAGAGAAACTGAGGCATCTTCAAAAACACAAGGCATTTGCGTAGCAGAGAACTGCTAACTGAGTTCAGTGAAATGCAACAACAAAAAGAACTGACCTACAAATGTTTTTTTTAATGAGCTACTTAGAGTTTATGAAAGACCAGAATGAACACTTCTATGCTTCCCACAGCATGGAGATAATCTTCTGATTAAGATTCAGTTAGCATTAACAATAGCAAAGATTGATGCAACTAACAGATGTAGGACTTGAAATTTCAAAACTATGTATTATTCAGCAAACATTTTCAAGAGAAAGTAAATGTTAAGTGGACCCCTATCCCCCCTTAGTCCCCACTTTAAAAAAACAAAACACACACACAACACACACTCAGATGAATTTTAGGTGAAGGATCAGAAATAAAAATCCTGACCATAAAATCTATTAGAGAGTATTGGCAAGAAAAAAAAAATTCTTTTAAATGAGTTCTGATTGAAGAAAGCAACATTTTAAAATGAAGAATAAATTACATTTCTTCATTAAAATAAAATACTAATAAGCTCTTTTTCTGAAAGTGTAAAAAAACATACTACTTCAACCACTGAAAAACTCTTGTTTCAGCTTCATAGTAACACAGAACAGCTCTAAGAAATGTGTCACTTTAAAAAAAAATTAAAGAGGATTTTCAGGTTAAAAAACCCAAGAACTCCATAGTCTGTACATGCTGTGCAAGGTCTTGCTGCACTTATGCACAAACCTTAATCATACAGTCCTATCCTATTTTTCTATCAAACTTCTGACTCATTTAATTAGTAGGTACTTATTGAATATTTCCTTTTAAATTATTCGGGAATACACACCAAACACTCCACCAAATCTCCTAGAGAGTCCCTACCAGCCTTTATGCACATCGTATGTCATACACATTGCACCTTCTGCCACCCTGAGTTCCTTTCAAAAGACACTTCCCTGAAACAAGGGTGATTCATCTGCTGGATTTTAAGTTTCCACTCCAAAGAATGAAGGCACTGAGTTTCTCAGGGAAGAAAAAAAAAAAAAAAAACAAACAAAAAAAACCCATCAACGTATTTTCCCATAACTTGTTCCTGGAAACAGATGAATCATTTTAACAGTAACTTTGAAAACAAGTCACTTTCTGGCAATTCCATGACATGGAAAATTCAGCCAAAACAGTTAAAACTGGCAAATTTATAAAAACTAGAATCGGACTCTGATAACAGACATATCAGACAACCTTAACTACGACACTTTTACAATTGTTTCCTCAAGTCTCCATCTTCTCTGAAGAAAGGATACATATCCACAGAAATATTAAATGCATTACACTCTGTATTTTCACACACATTTACTAAGTCGAGGCAAAATTCAACTTACAGAAAGTTTCTTCCACTACATTTTATACAGTTTTTTTTAATATTATAACATATTTTCTTATGTTATTCCTTAATTATAGCCTTTGCCACCAAGAACCTATGCATTTAATATGAATTACAACTTATACGTTTTTTAATTCTATGTAACCATGCCTGGCTGTATTTCTTTGTTTATAAAATAGCATAGATCAAGTTCTCAGAGTGGCTTCTGTTCATGCAGAGAACAGCAAGCACACTTGCAAAACACAGAACAATTTGAGTTGTGGGAGGTGCGCCCAGGGAGAGGAACTCCTCTGCTTGGTGACAGGGCTCTGAGAGGAGGTGAGTGGCTTGAGGAGTGTCGGGGAGCGCGAGAGAGAGACTGACTACTGGAATCGCACCCTACCTTCCCTGAGACAGGCACGACAGGCAGACAGGACGCATGATATAGAGGATTCCCTATCCTCTTTCCGCCTGGCTGAACACAGTGACTCAAGGGATAGGGGGCAATGGCGACAAGTTCCTGCCCGGCGCAGCAGGCGCGTCTCGTCCGTGACTACCCCACCTTCCCAGGTGCCCTGGCATGATAGGTGTGAGGCTCTGCAAGTGGAACCGAACAAGAACGAGGATGATGGTTCATCTAGCACATAGGTGTCGCCGAGGTTAAGTCAGCCTATGCCCTGTGTCAAAACTGCTTCCATAAAGAAAAAAAGACTGGTCATTGTCATAGGAGACTCCCTTCTGAAGGGAACAGAAGGCCCCATATGCAGACCAGACCCACTTCTTAGGGAAGTCTGCTGCCTCCCTGGGGCCCGGGTTAAAAGTGTGAAGAGAAAGCTTCCTACCCTGGTACGGCCCTCAGATTATTATACATTATTGATTTCTCAGGTAGGCAGCAATGAAGTTGCAACAGGAAGTCCGAGGGCAATCAAGAGAGACTTCAGGGCCTTGGAACAACTGGTTAAGGGATCAGGAACACAAGTAGTGTTCTCTTCTATCCTTCCAGCTGCAGGGGTTGATGAGGGAAGAAACAGGAAGAGCCAGCAGATCAATACCTGGCTCCAAGCCTCATGTCACCAGCAGAATTTGGGGTTTTTTGATCACGGGTCCGTTTACAGGACACCAGGCCTGCTGGTGACAGATGGGGTACACCTGTCTTCAAAGGGGGAAAAGGATCTTTGCACAGGAGTTAGCAGGGTTCACTGAAAGACCTTTAAACTAGATTTGAAGGAGGAAAGGGATAAAACCAGGCTCACTAGAGATAACCCTGGGGGCGACATGCCAATGTTTGAGGTACAGTGTGCTAGTGAGGTCCTTTGCTCTGCCATCTCAGTGGAGGTAGGGGATGGAGATCCATGTGGCAGCAAAGATGCAAGGGTTATTCATGTGTTAGAAACCATGGAAGCACCTAAGAATGGTAATGTAGGAATTAGGGCTTCTCCCCCCAGAAAGGTGGTGGGATCAATAGCCCAACTGAAGTGCATCTACACCAATGCACACAGTATGGGCAACAAACAGGAGGAGCTGGAAGCCACTGTGCAGCAGGAAAACTACGATATAGTTGCCATCACGGAAACATGGTGGGATGAGTCGCACAACTGGAGTGCTGCAATGGATGGCTACAAACTCTCCAGAAAGGATAAGCAAGGAAGGACAGGCAGTGGGATAGCCCTGTATGTAAGGGAGTGTTTTGATTTTCTAGAGCTTAACAATGGTGACAACAGGGTTGAGTGTTTATGGGTAAGAATCAGAGGGAAAGCCAACAGGGCAGATATCATGGTGGGAGTCTGTTACAGACCACCCAACCAGAATGAAGATGCAGACAAAGTATTCTAAACACACCTGGAAGGTCTCTCAATCACTAGCCCTTGTTCTCATGGGGGACTTCAACTTACCAGATATCTGCTGGAAATACAATACAGCAGAGAGGCAACAGTCTAGAAGGTTCCTGGAATGCATGGAAGATAACTTCCTGACACAGCTAGTGAGCCAGCCAACTAGGGAATGCGCCTGGCTGAACCTGTTGTTTGTGAACAGAGAAGAACTTGTGGGCAATGTGATGGTTGGAGACCATCTTGAGCATAGCAATCACGAAATAATAGTTTTCAATTCATGGAGAAGTAAAGAGGTGGGTCAGGAGAACCACTACCTTGGACTTCCAGATGACAGACTTTGACCTCTTTAGGAGACTAGTTGACAGAGTCCCTTGGGAGGTGGTCCTGAAGAGCAAAGGAGTCCAGGAAGGCTGGACATTCTTCAAGAAGGAAATCTTGAAGGCGCAGGAGCTGGCTGTCCCCATGTGCCAAAAGATGAGCTGGCAGGGAAGACAATCAGCCTGAGTGAACAGAGAGCTTTGGCTGGAACTTAGGGGAAAAAAAAAAAAAGAAAAAAAAAGAGAATTTATGACCTTTGGAAGAACGGGCAGGCAACTCAGGAGGACTACAAGGATGTCGTGAGGTTATGCAGGGAGAAATTTAGAAGGGCCAAAGCCCAGCTAGAACTTAATCTGGCTACTGCCATAAAAGACAAAAAAAAGTTTCTATAAATACATTAACAACAAAAGGAGGGCTAAAGAGAATCTCCATCCTTCATTGGATGCAGGGGGGAACATAGTGACAAAGGATGAGGAAAAGGCTGAGGTACTTAATGCCTTCTTTGCCTCAGCCTTTAATAGTAAGACAAGTTGCTCTCCAGGTACCCAGCTCCCTGAGCTGGAAGACAGAGACAGGGAGCACAATGAAGCCCCCATAATCCACGGGGAAATGGTTAGCAACCTGCTACACCACTTAGACATACACAAGTCTACAGGGCCAGATGGGATCCACCCAAGGGTACTGAGGGAGCTGGCAGAAGTGCTCACCAAACCACTTTCCACCACTTATCAGCAGTCCTGGCTAGCCAGGGAGGTCCCAGTTGACTGGAAGTTAGCAAATGTGACACCCATCTACAAGAAGGGTGAGAAGGAGGATCCAGAGAACTACAGGCCTGTCAGTCTGACCTCAGTGCCAGGGTAGGTTATGGAGCAGATCATCTTGAGTGCCATCACACAGCCATACAGGACAACCAGGTGATCATGCCTGGTCAGCATGGCTTTATGAAAGGCAGGTCCTGCCAGACTAATCTGATCTCCTCCTATAACAAGGTGACCCACTTAGCGGATGAGGGAAAGGCTATGGATGTTGTTTACCTAGACTTTAATAAAGCCTTTGACACCATTTCCCACAGCATTCTCCTGGAGAAAATGGCTGCTCATGGCTTGGATGGGCATACTCTTCATTGGGTAAAAAACTGGCTGCATGACTGGGCCCAAAGAATTGTGGTGAATGGAGTTAAATCCAGTTGGCAGCCGGTCACAAGTGGTGTTCCCCAGGGCTCAGTATTGGAGCCAGTTCTCTTTAATGTCTTTACCAGTGATCTGGATGAGGAGATTGAGTGCACCCTCAGTAAGTTTGCAGATGACACCAAGTTGGGAGGAAGGATTGATCTGCCTGAGGGTAGGAAGGCTCTACAGAGGGATCTAGAAAGGCTGGATCGATGGGCTGAGGCCAATTGTGTGAAGTTCAACAAGGCCAAGTGCCGGGTCCTGCACTTGGGGCACAACAACCCCATGCAACACTACAGGCTTGGGGAAGAGTGGCTCTGGAAAGCTGCCTGGTAGAAAAGGACCTGGGGCTGTTGGTCAACAGCCAGCTGAATATGAGCCAGCAGTGTGCCCAGCTGGCCAAGGCGGCCAACAGCATCCTGGCTTGTATCAGAAATAGCATGGCCAGCAGGACTAGGGAAGTGATCGTCCCCCTGAACTCAGCACTGGTGAGGCTGCACCTTGAATACTGTGTTCAGTTTTGGGCCCCTCGCTGCAAGAAAGACATTGAGGTGTTGCACCGTGTCCAAAGAAGGGCAAACAAGCTGGTGAAGGGTCTAGAGAACAAGTGTTACGAGGAGCGGCTGAGGGAACTGGGGTTGTTTAGCCTGGAGAAAAGGAGGCTGAGGGGAGACCTTATCGCTCTCTACAACTGCCTGAAAGGAGGTTGTAGTGAGGTGGGTGTCAGTCTCTTCTCCCAAGTAACAAGGATAGGACAAGAGGAAATGGCCTCAAGTTGTGCCAGGGGAGGTTTAGATTGGCTATTAGGAAAAATTTCTTCACCAAAAGGGTTGTCAAGCATTGGAACACTGCTGGGGGAAGGCTGCCCACAGAAGCGATTGAATCATCAGCCCCAGAGGTATTTAAAAGACATGTAGATGTGGGACTTGGCAACATGGTTTAGTGGTGGACTTGGCAGTGCTAGGTTAACAGTTGGACTTGATCTTTAAAGGTCTTTTCCAACCTAAACGATTCAATTCTATTTATTCTAAAAACAGTAGCTATATTTGACAGCTGAGAATGAAAAGAGCAAAACATACAAATAAAATCCAGACAAACAGATTTTGCTCATATAAAAATTAATTACCTGTGAGGACAGGCATCAGAAAAACTATAGCAATTTTTCTTATTATTTGTAATAGGGTAGCATCCAGAGGCTCCAATTGGGATGCTACACACACTTCATGAAGGATTCTATTGTTTTATTGAATCAGTAATAAGGATGCTTTTCCATAGAAAGCTGCCAATAACCAAAGGAAGCTGTATTAAGGCACTTTTCACTTTTGTTCTTATGATTAGAAGCAGTGCCATTTACAATTAAAATATGCATACACCTAACCATTTACAGCACTCATCTTTTTGTCTCCACATTTATCAGCATTAATACTTGCACAGAAAAAAGAATATTAAGTGTGTTTGCTCCTGACAATGTCATTTTCGACTTACCTGTAGAGAATTGGCCCTCCACAAAAATAACAATAATTTCAACAAGCTTGTGCTGCAGCAGTGCAAGCAGATTTTTAGATTTTTCATTTGATACATAGGGAGGAACGTACAGAAACAAGCCATGTCTATTTGTTTGGGTGAGAAATGTGCAAATATTCCACCCCTACTATCACAGCCAAATCTCCTCTGGTTGTAACACTATTATCTCAGCAGAACAACACTGGCATTAGTTGTAACACTGAAAGATCTCTGGATACTGCCTACTAAGTACTTATGTGCTAATGCACTACAGGGATGACACAAGAAATAAACCCATGCAATTGAATGAAGTGTTTGAAATGGGATGTTTTACAATGCACAAGATTGTATTTCTGTGCCTCTGCAGTGTTAATGAACGCCCACCATCCAAGTCATCCACAACGCTTTCTTTGAGGATTATAATGCTGTCCACAATGCAGATGTGGTTCAACTACTGAGCTGTTAAACAGCATACAAGTCAGAGAAACGTGGTCCAAAGTTCTATTTGATTTGAGAAATAAATGAGTCTGGAGTCAATATGGCACTTCTGCCTGATAATGCATTTTGAACTATGACAACAAATTTGTAAGTGATTCTCTGAAGAATGAAGTTTTTCCTTAACTGATCTACAAAAATATTTAAATAGTACCACAAAAAACCAAAATGTTATATTACAGAGTAAGCTTGAATGAAAATAACTTCACATAATTTTTTCACAGAAATCTAGTACTACAAATATTCATCCCAAAGAAGGCAAAGCATTTTTACAAATAACTGAACTCTTTTATAAAAGAGTTTAATGGATACCTGGTTTTGAAGTCCTAAACCAGAGTCTGAACACTTTTTTTTATAGCTTTCACTATAATGTAATACATAACTAATGAATTATGACCTCTGGCCTAATCACATGTCACTACTCTAAAGAGTTTGCAATTTAATTGATGAGCCAGAAACAATACAGTGCTGAATAATACAAATATGGAGAAACACAGAGTCATGGTAGCAGAACTCCATCAGATCAAAAAGAAGTCATTAGTCCAAATTTGTTTCAGCATCATCCTTCACCTTTTTCATCTACAGAGAAATTTCAGTCAGAGCTGAGGCAATCAAACCACGCAGTGTTAAAACCTTAGCTAGCATTCCATCAGCATACCCCAAAATGACATACTTGTTAAGGTTTATTAGATTTCCAGAGGTTCAACAGCACACAGAAATCAGTTGTTTTGCTAACTTAAGATTTTCCATGACATAAAATTGAAACCTCTTCCATCAAGTCACAGCCCTTTTCCTTGCTATTTACATAAATAGCACATAAGGTGTTGAAATACCCTATCCAAATTTGGCCAATTTACAGATTGACTTCTGAAGGCATCCATGAGTTCAGAGGGAGGGGTGAGCTTTTGGGGTGCACTAAAAATGCTTATTCTGCTATTAGTTGCTTAAATCATTCCAATTTCTTTTGAACTACCCAGGTTATCCTTCTTCTCCTAATACTTAGCACGATCCCGAAATACGATCTGCTGGTAATAAACTACAACAAACATCTTGATTCCATTTCCAGAATTACACCCTTATTCAAAGGTCATCTAAATAATAAACACATTAAAAGAAATGTCTTCCTTCGTCTTCAAACTCTTTCCCCTACCCACTCCAGATAGCCATTTTATTTTTTCTGTGTATTAAAGGGGCATTTTTTTCTATCTCCTTCCTAGTCTTTCTCTAATTGATGACAGAGGTAGCTCAACACAGAAAAATGAAGCTGCAACACATTCAGAACACAAGAACAATAGTAGCAAAGACAAAAAGGCACAAAATTTACTGTCTAGATAGCAGCTAAAGAAAAAATTTGCTTGCAATCTGGGTATGTACTCTGTTTACAGAATAAAGAAAGCTACTAAATAAATCCAAGATCCAGTTGGAGTATGATCTACCAACAACTTTTTGCATAACTATTCATTAGAAATCACAACACGCATTCCACAGAGGCCAATATTAAATTGAGTAACTGTCATGTTAGTATGGTCTTCTGGTCTATTCAATAAAATTCTGGCTACTTAAAACCCCGAGGGATAAGTTCTGGTCTTAGTTATACTGATGTCCTCAATGGAAATTATCAAGAATAGTAGCCAAGAAAACTGTTTAATGCACAGTATATATTTAAGGAGATGTTCACATTAATTCAGATTTTACTGTCTTTCCATATCAGAGCTATGCAGTGAAAGAGACGTCTCCATACAGTGCATACACAATTTTTATCATGACAGAGATTAAGAATACAATGTTTTGCAAAGATGGTGCTTTATAAGCTTGTAAAAAAGAACTGCTTATTCAAACCATACCCAAAACAAGACAACTGTGTAACAGTCCTCCTAGCTGGCCTCTGAAATCACCAGCAGCAATGACCTCTAAAAAAGCAGATTTTCTTTCCATATTCAGTCAACTTGCAACTCTCAGTTAGCAAGCAGAGAAGCAACAAGATACAGTCAAGATACCTGAACAGTATCTGAGTTCCAAGATTGGCATTTCTCACAAAACTTACTGCTCAGGGATCCTGTGATACCATATATATCCTACAGACAGTATCTAATTGTTACCAGTTTCACCTATACTCAATAATTCGTAAAAGACATGTCATGAAATCCCTGAGTAGAGAGCACTAAAAGCACCTTAAATAGATAAGCCTTAAACACAATCATCTTGGGAAAAAGTGATGCAGAAAAAAACCACTAGTAGTTTCTAAACCTCACCATTATCTCACCATACTAACTGTCAAACTAAAGCACAGAGATGGAATACAGAAAATAATTTTTACCAATTTGCTAGGTTTTTCTAGGGTCACTTCAAAATTTTGAGAAGATTAAGAATTTGCTCTGGCAAACACAAACTAAAACATAGTAATCAGAAGCAGAGAAGTGTCTGATGAATAATCATATAATACAAACAATATTAACCACATTATCCTGTCTGTGGAATCTGGGAAAAAAATACACTCCAAAACTGCAGAAATGTTAAATATAAAATACTTCTTGCAGATTTTTCAATCCAAGAGAAACCAACTTATTACAGTATTTGTGAAGCCTGGTTGTAATTAAATACAGGAAGGATATTAAAACTTCCAAGAGATTTTTTTTTAAGCCACAACAGAAGAAAAGGCACAATTGCATAATTGGAACCAAATCCAAAACCCACTTCCTTCTTATTTACTAGCATCATCTAAAGGACACTGTTTAGATGCTGAAAGGTCTGGAGCTGAGAACTGTAAATCATCTAAAAGTCAAAAATTTCAAAGGAATTGTATGACATGGGTTAAAAGTTTATAGATGAGAGATACAGAAAGCTAGTGCTCACTGCAAAACCACATCCTAGTGGTCACTGTATCTCTCTCATCAACAAAATCCTAGAATTCTATTTTGTTGTGGGGAAAGAAATCCTCTTAGGTAGTAATAAGCTGCTGTAAAGCTATAGAGCAAAAGTGTTTGATATACAGAATTTGAAAGAAAGATGTCTTTTTTAAGATATTCTAAAAATAACATTTCTTTAGAGAACAGGATTTCATTTATCATTTGGTTCTACCCAGACCAGTTAAATACTAAAACTTGCCAGTCAGTGGGATATTTCTTTAAAAAGCTTCAGATCATTTTCATTCCCAGTTGAATTCAGTTCAATGCTCTTTGTCATTAGCATATCTGTGCAGGAAATTAATATCAAAAGCATCCTCCAGGTGCCTTCTCCCTCCCCCCCCCCAAAAAAAACCCAGAAGTTAAAAATCCTGTTGCACTTCTATAAGGCATGCAGAAAAGGGACAGCACCGACATAGATGGACATGTTTCAGGGATTTCTAATTATTTAAGTGTTTAACCCCTGTTGTTTTGGGGTATTTTTCCTTTCTGACATAGTCAAAGTCATCAACACTGCCCAAGGAAGACATATGTACAGGCTAGCTTCACAATTCTCAGTTCACATGAAGGAAGGATGGACAAAAGGTGCAAGCATGCTGCTATATTAGCTCAGTGCATGAAATACTGACAAAAGCCAAAAGTTTCACAAAGGACCCTGCTGTCATAACACTACTAATAGCAGTACAGTTCAGTAGCGCTTTTGTTTTACACACAGAAAAAGATCCCTTTTTTTCATTAAAAATTACTACACTCCTATGAAACTCACACTGAAGGAAAAGTTATCATGATTCATCTGTTTGACCTCTAGATCCCACCATTAATCAATTGCAACAAGAACTTAACAAACTTAAAGTCTACAACTTTTGGCTCCTTATTGTTTTGGCAGCATCCATGAGAGACTTCAAAAGGCCATTGTTTTTAAACATACATCACATGAGGAAGAGCTAGCTGTAGATATCTCAGCTTGGTATGTAAAACCATAACCCCTTTGAAAGCATGGATATTTCAAGAACCTGATCATATCACAGTAATTGCCTAACTTTCCTTCAAAAAAAAGCATTACCACCCAAAGTACCACAAGAACAATTTCTTTTTTTTTGTGCTACTCTTTCTTAGTACACTTACCCTTAAAGACTTACAAGTAACCACCAGTTTTGCAAAAAGAAAGAAAATTAACCAGGAAAACTAGGTTCTCAGAGGGACTCAGCTGTCAGTTATGTTTTCCTCCATTCATTTTAACCCTTTTTTTTTAATGGGATTGATCACATGGATTTATTTTTGGTACCCCAGCACCTCATCCATAAATATTTTTTCCAATTTAATAGATGTCTTCATTACAGTCTTGGGCCAACATCCGAAAGTTAATTTGGACTGAAGTAATAGGATTATCTAAAACAAAATAGCTGTTTTCTGATTAACAGTTTATACCCATACTTTATTCCAAAATACCAACTTATTTCAGTTTAATTTATCCAACACTGAAGTAAATAAAAACACCTATTTTACAATAATAGTTTGCATGTATGGAATTACTTCTTAATGACTTTTAGATAACTATAATTTGATAACAAGCATGGAATGAGTTAATGTTTAAAAAAAAAAAAAAGAAATCACTAAACTGTTCCTTCACCATTTAATACTTCTTCAGCTAAGCACATAGAAGTCAAACATATATCATGCTTTGTTCACTAACATGTGTCCAGTCCTCCTTCCCTTTGTGTATGCCAGTGAGTGGCCTAAAGGATGATGATATGGAACTTCAGATAGAAATTTTGCAATATGAGAACACTTGTGCATAGCCAAATCTATCCTAACCAAGGAAAAAGATTCTAAAGACAAATGAGGTGACAAAGTAAGGTGAAACGAGAGTTACAGCAACACCTAACTTCAACTCTTCTTACTTTCAGCATTTGATAAAATACCAAATAATAATCAAGAAGGCTCCATTAAAAAAAAAAAAGCCAAAAAACAGTGGAACAAGGAATCAAAAAATAACAGAATTATTCTGGAAATTAACAGAAATTAATGGAAGTCCTCCCAATAAAATTAGTAATTAAAAAGATACTGGAGAAGCTGCCATAATATAAAACACTACGATACATTAAACAAAAAAACCTGCCATATATATACAAAATACTTATTAAGAGTTTAGCATATATTTAAAATATTTTTCTAAACTGCTTACTATTTTTTTCAAATACAGACACAACATTTACAAGTATACATAAGTATGATGAAGAGTTCGGTCCTTCCAAACATTTCTGAAACAAATGAGAAATTCTTTGTTGATTTAAGCAAGGGCTTACCCTCCTTTCCAAATCTGATTTCAGTAGGCATTTAATGCAGAGAAGTAGGTATTAAAACAAGAGCAACCTCAACCATTAGTCTCAATCATTATTATCATACAGTGATACAGGTGGGAGGGAACCTTTAGAGGTCATCTTGTCCAACCTCTTGCTCACACCAGGGCCAACTATTTGTACAATGGGCACTCTATCACCTCTCAAATGTACTGACAAGTATAATGTGAGGAAAAACACAACTGAATAAAGATGAAAATTATAGAGCACTGCAGTAGCTTTGAGTAGCACCGTATACAGTTTTGATGTACATTTTAAAACATACACAAAAATCCCTATGCACTATATATCCACTTGCTACCAGCAGGGATCTACACCATCAAGACATTGTATCATCTGATCATATGCAGTTCATACCAACATCACTTTCTTTTTGTGAATTATAAATCATTGCACCAATGGTGCTTATATGTTCAAAGACAATTTAAATTTCTCATTATTCATGGTATACGGTATACCTTTCATGATCAAAATATCTTTGTCTTTACAATTTTGATGAGATTTCTCTTTAACGTGCCTAGAAAATGCTGCAAGCTTACTTTATTCTTTAATTCCCAGAGCCAAAAGGCAGACCTCATGGATTACATTACTTTGACACTTGGGTGATACTTGATTACTGTGGGTGATTTTGCACAAATCATTCAGTGACTCTGGTAGCAATGTTACCCAGTGCCTTAGACCTCCCTTCCAACAGTGGTTTCACCATTTATGCTTGTCTATCTCAATTTATCTACTCCAACTGTTACTTACAATCTCAGGGATACTATAAACCTTGATTAACCCATGCTTTCAGAGAACACGGAGGTCCTTTGTAAAAAGTGAAAACCAAACGTAATGCAGTAGTAACTATAACCACGTCATATAAAATGGTCACTACCAGTGTGGCAGAATAAGAAAACTGTCACTAATGCCATTATTGTCATTTTTGTTGTCTTTAGTTGTACTAACTAATTTGCATTAATTTATGTCAAAATGGTATTCTTAGGTTCAAACATCTACACAACTAAAAGCGATTTTTTTTAAAAGTCCTACCTGAGATGACAAGAGATTGCAGTCAATGTGCAGTCCTTTCCCCGTTTTATGCCTCTGAAGTAAACCAGCCATAATTGCTCCGTATGTATACAACCCAGTAGCAAGATCTGTCATGGCTACTCCTGGTCTAACTGGCTCACCATCCTAAAGAAAAAGACAACAACACCCCAAACAAAACAAACAACAACAAAAAAAGAAGAAAACAAGCAAGAACAAAACATTACTTTTTGTTATAGTACATTCTACACAAGACTCATCTGAAAAAGTGTTTACATGTTTCTGCATTGCAAACTGAATATTTTTGAGTGAACTGAAGTACGAAAACTACCACTGAAACACAAGATATTCTTGCAGTATCTACACAATACAGTAGCTTCGCAATGCTGCAGACTGCAAACTGTGAATGATTTGTTATGCTACTTTTGCCCTAATAACATAATGCTTCAACTCATCAATGCAAAAAGAAAAGAGATGCTGTTAGAGACAAGGCAATCCAGTGAACACTGAATTCCATTATGCCTAGAAGTCAAAGGTCTAAAGGACTTCCACAGTATGCTGACCCAGGTGCAAGTCTGTTTGAAAGGCAGAACCATATTGCTTTGCTCTTCTCACTCTCTTTTCCTCCCTCCTCTTCTGGCCCTCCCCCAGCCAAATCTCAGTTTTGTATTTTCCAGTATACACACTCCAGGCTCCTAGTGAGAAAACAAAAACAACTTTGTTTTGTTTACACATGTAAATACATGCAAATTTTTGACGTTCTGACCAATAATCACTGGAAAGTTGCTCGTTCAAATATCCTTTTTCAGTATGTCGTCCCTTTTTCTGGCATAAAGGAAAGAATCTTCATTTTACATCATGTGTTTCAGAACTTTCCTAATCGCTGGCATGAAATATGGCCCCTCTGCAATCAATGGCAAAATGAACTTCTAATTTCAGTCACAGTAGGCTTTTACCATAGACACTTAAAAGTGCTTCTTCTGAGACATTCTCCCATTTCCTACTCTGAAAAATTTGAGGTCGGATGCTCAGATTCTGACAGCAATTGCATGCCCTGAAGTACACTCCACAAACAGCAGCACCAAGCTAATGGGATTGTTTCAGAGTTTAAGCACCTAAGTAAGCCTATCATAAGCCAACTTAAAATCAGTATAATTGATAAATAATAACTGTCTGTCAAAGTTCCCATAAGTGCCTTCAAACTAATCTAGCATAAATTCAATAAAATTGAATTTACAGAATTATTTTAATTAGTCATGTCTAAACTGTTAAGTGTAATCATACTTGAAGATTGCAAGCGAGTGAAGTTTACTGATAATTATAAAACAAGTGTCTTGGCTTCACGTAAAAAATTTAAAACTTATCTTCACCATGTTTTTTTTCTTTTGTGCTCCACCAGAATTTACATAATTGATATCAAATCATATATGTTAAAAATTATTTTAAGAAAAACAGTATCATATTGCATTATCAATTGCATTAATAGGTCAATTCTGGGATAAAAGTGTGTAGTACAATATTTTCTATGTAAGATGGAAAAGGCTTCTATTTTATTCATATCATAAAAGTAACTAAACAAAATTATAAAATCTGTTACCAAATATGACAAAATTTTAAAAAAAAAATCATCTCAGTTCCTGTCATTCAAACCACAGTAAGGATTAGTCTGTGACTATCTATAGCCTAGACATTAAGGATGATGTATAAACTACACATCCTTAAGGTGAACACTGCTTCAAGAAGTACTTTTTTGAAGAATCCCTTCTTTCTTTCTTCTCCACACTCTACACTAAGCTACTTCACCTTCCCAATAGAAAGGGCAACTCAAAGGTTCCATCCATTCACCACTCTCCTTGTACCCAACTCTGAGGGAAAACAGGAAAGGAAGTTCTTTTATTTTTATACACATAGGCCTCCTGAGAAAACTAATTAGCATATGAGAAGGTTTTTGCTCCTCAGAGCTATCACTGAGAAATACAAATTTAAAAAAAAAAAAAAACAAAACATTTCCCCCACATTACAACCAAGACACTGGGATGACAAGAAATGAAAAAAGACTTAAGTTTTTGCAAACAGATATGCAGCAACATTCTTAGTTTGAAAACACTTCCCACTGTTTTCAAAGTGTCATTAATTTAACCCTTGATGGAGAAAACTACACTTTGAAGATATAAAAATCAGGACTATTTTAATTTTTAATAGATTTTTAGGTATGAATTTGTCTTCTCAAGCCTTGATTCCAGCACTTTCCTCATCAAGTACTGAACTACCTAATATTTTAAAGCAAACACTTCCTTTGCCTCAGTAAAAAGGTCACCTTTATTTCTAAAAATACTTTCACAATTTCCCCATACAGAACAGCCCTACAAACTACTAGCACTATACTGCTACATTATTTTTAACACATTGGCTTTAGTTCATCCTAACACTCCACAACCTATAATTCTGCAGCAGCTGACACAATTTCTAGCCTTCCTTGGTCTTTCTACCAAGCTCCATGAGTAGCTGCCATTTCTCACCCTTTAATCAGCTTCTAATATCCACCTGTGCCATAAACCAGCCTTTCTGTGACAGGATGCACAGCTGTAAGGACTGTGAAATGGGTTCATTCAGGTTTTCATCTCTACCCTGCAGAACAAGGAATGTGAAGCTACTTTATATGAAGGACAAAGCTACACACACAAATACCTTCCTTTAGATGGAATTTCTGACAGCTCAGCAGTACTTTCGTGTAGCTAGCGTTATACTAGTCCCCTGAGCAATGTAAGGATCTATACAGTTGCATTTATTCAAGCAAATTATTTTAAAAGTAACACACACCACCACCACCACCCCTGCCAGCCAAAAGCAATATTACTGTTCTGGTAGAAGGATAAAAGGTAGCCCTAATCACATAGAAAGTGCTTTAAGCAAACAAAGCTGCCATCCAGGCTCAAGGGCTGGGTTGAACCTTAATTAGGGGCAGTACCAGGACACTCCCTTTACTCATTTGAAAAGATGAAGAATCACTCCAGTAGAGCAGACTTTCTTCTGTCACTGTGCTTTGCTATTGTTCAATCTTACCACCAGTTTACACTTTTATTCCTAATTTTTGCTGTTTGCTAAATTCCTTACAATTTGTCAACACATTCTGGCCCAGAGATAGCCACAACACATTTTGGAAGCTTCTTTTCCCAAGCCTTCCCCCCCCTCCCTTGACATAATTTCTCTTCCCAAACTGACATCAGTAACATAAAAATGATCCAGTAAAAATGGAAATTGTTCCGAAATGACATGCTTAATAAAAATATTCTAAGTCCAGTAGTCTTTACAAATGGGAAATAGCTGCTGAAGCTAATATGAACCAGCAATGGCTATATTTTTCAACAGCTCTGAGCTATATACCATGTGTACTCTTTTGTTGCAGTTTGTTTGGTTTTAAGCTGAAGAATGGCCCCTCTGGTATTGTAGATCCCAATCATGTCTTGCTGTCTTGTGTTCAGTAAAACTAAAATGTTTCTTCAGCAAGAAAGAACACACACCATAAAGATACTCTGAATATCAAAAATTGCATGTAATAATCCACTTGGAGGTAGAAGGGGATTTGTATCCAAACTGGGTTTTATTTAATTAATTGCAAGTTATTGCCTTAATGAGTCATAGAAATTTTCAAAGGGATATTCATCTGGCACTAATGTATTTGAATATATTAAGTAAAAGCTTTCTGTTCATCAAATATGAAACTTAAATGTGGTATTTAACCAGAAAATATCTATAAATTATGTCATCCAGGACAATAAAAGTGTCATCAGTGTAAACTTTGTCCTTTTAATATCTTTTAATTTATGTAAAGAAAAACTGAATGTGGCCTGAAGCAACTACTTTCATTCAAAATGGGTCTGTGGTACAGATTTACAAAAAAGAGATTCCCCACTATTGCTTGTCAGTTTTCATAAGCACACTAGAATTTCAAATTTCACAGGTGTCACACATTTCTAATACAGAAGTAATCAAGTACATGTGTAAGAGCTTGAATTCCATGCAGGTTTCTGCACATGAAAACATGGCTTAAAGATAGCATTCTACTGTACACTGAATGTGTTTGGTTTTGCACAATCAGCAAAAACAACACTAGCACAAATGCAGTTGTTTGTGCCTGCAACCTTGCAATATTGCATTAGCTTGATTTCAAGGTTCAGAACTTTCCTCAGAAGCACTGCAAAATAATCAGCATTAAGTCATTTCAGTAACAACTATTTTCTAGCAAAAAAGGCAAGCCGTTCAGAATTTCTTTATACAGGAATCTTCTTTCAGATCTTAAAAATCAGATGGATACAGCATATGATTCATCTCCCTTTCAAAAGGCTTATACTGTGTGCCAAATGTAGTATTATTGTGTATCTTTGGTGCATTCCATATTTGTATTACAATAACTTTATCTCCTTAACAAAAAGATAACTTGGATAAAATACACACATTTTAGTCAGAAACTTCCATCTCTTCCACTGTGATCTCTTTACTGCTTCAAAAATTATAGTGTTACATGAAATATAAAGTATTGAAGAAAATGAATGTTACATATGTGACAGACTTCATGAAGGTTTAAGTTTTGCTCAAAATCCGGTGCTGGTAATATATTGATTTCATGGCTTATTATTAAGACTACTGACCAGAGGCATGGCCTCAATACCCAATAAAGTTATGTGATCTGCAACAACAAACTGCTTTTTGAGACATCAAATCAGTAGCTAGAGGGTTGGAATAAACTAAAGTTCACAACATGAAATTTGTCTAAGCTAAAATGGAACATATGTTGCTATTCTATCCATTTAAAAATGTCAGATACAGGACATAATTTTAGTATCCTATTATTAAAAGGCTTTGTGAGGAGCTGTAAATATGTATTAACATAACTCAAAATTAAGCACCTCAGTGATATATGTAAATGTTTTGTTGCTGCTGCTCAAATTCATTATAATTTGTCTACTGCATCAGCAGATAACTCTAAGACCATCCTGCAAGCACATTCAATGGCTTGTTTACTGAAGGGAAGTTTCCCCAGAGCACTGCTACACTGATGTTATTATGCCGATTATCTATAGCTACCGCAATGCAATACAAAACCAACATCATCTGTTATAACTTTTCTTTTTTTTTTTCTTCCCAGTTCATAAGACTGGCATTTGTAATTTTATTTCAGAAAAAAAAATTCATATCTAGCTTACTAGGGTATGCTTCAAATGATGTTATTTTTAGTATATGAATTCCATGTTATCTGGTCAACAAATGATTCAAGGTTTAATAAAGAAAAACAGCATGAAAAAGTGAGTAAGATTCTTTTTTCTTCTCTACTTTGGCCACTTCTCTACATGCTGACTGAAACAAGGTTTTTACTTTTGTCAGACCTAGTTTTGTTGAATTTTAAACACAACCTAGTCACATGAACATAAATGTAGAACATGGAAGTTTTTACTACTAATAATACGTTGTTATTTTAAAGTAACTTTCAAACAAGCATACAATATGATTTTAAAGCCACTTGAGGAAATTTTCACTACAACAACAAAAGACACATTTGCTTCTTTGGAGTCACAGACCACTTAAGTCTTTGAAACTAAACTGTCCCTCTATATATCAGAAAATGGTTTTGAGAAACTGATGAATATATGACCAACTTCAAATAAAGAAAAATAAGAAGCAAGTTTTAGCACATTTATTTTAATCACGCAAGAGAATGACTAAGTTTGAACGATTGTTGAAAGCCCCCAGTGAATAGATGGAACTGTTACTAACGGTGATTAAATGATTCCTATGATTACATTGCCTCGAGTCCTGGTGAGGTGATGCAAACATCTGGATTTCCAGTGTAGATCTTAACACAATCTTTTAATAAAATCCATCTTCATAATGGCCACTGAGGACTATTACTCTCATAATATAACTTACATACAATTATTCAGTATAACTGAATAACTTGTATTTTCTGTCATTCACATATCATTGAAAAGCTTTACGAGACTCCTAGGTTTTTTCAATTTTTCAACATAATTTATTCATGTTGTACTAACAACATTTGCCCCTTTCTAACAGTTTATACTCCTATTTAATTTTGTTTGGTATATTTCGAGGCATGCATGAAGTTTCTGGCATTGAATTGGAAGTACTAACCTTCACTCTACCAGGGTCAGAATGTAAAAATTACTTACACTACAGTTACTGTGATCAGTCAGTGCTTAGTGTGTACGTGCATTATACATTTGAAGAGAAGTACCTGTAAGGACTGCACTCAACTTCATGTCTTATGTTGTGAGATGGGATATCCTGTGACTATGTGTCATTAACATGGCAGCAATGGACAGACAGTCGAAAGACACAAAATGTTTCACTTTCCTCAGTCAAATGATGCTTGATTTTTTATTTTTTTTTTTAATAGAAAGGAGGACTCTGGTAACAATAATTGCCACACACACAGAGTTCTGATGTTTGCCATTGTTCTTGGCAGAAAACAAGTCAATTGGCAGACTATCAATCCTGCAGTAGAGTTATGTTCAGATCATGCACGGTTAGCTTTCAACAACCGACTCAAACATCAGTATCTGACACCAAGTACAGAAACTTGATAACTCCTTGTTTATCTAGGGCATGCAAGTGTCATACTCTAAAGATCTGCACTATTGCTTCCAGAGTATCAGAAGCACCACCACAGAAGACTATCTAGTGTTTATGATGCAGAGAATAGACTTCTAACACTATCTGATTTGATAAGTGACATTTGGAGACCACATTCCCTGCACCTGTCGGTGATTCAATACAGCCTAAGTAAATGCCTATTTGACCAGCATTTTTCTGAAGTGAAGACACACATTCTATGTATGCCTGAACTCCAGATACTAAACTACCTCTGTAATGCTTCCTGCACTACTGCAACTACCAAAGATCTTGGATATCACTGGGAATAGCAGCACATAAAGCTTTTCCAGAACCACTAATGGAATCTCTCTGCTTATTTTCAGGCAGGATGACTGAAAAGACAGTTTGTCAGAGTTATCTGGATGGCTTCACAATTCCCTCTTTTAAAGAGGGAATATCAAAATCAAAGCACAGGTGAGACTTCCCACACGTATGTATGGTTCCATCATACAGCTGTCAATAATGTGTCTATTACAGCTCTTGAAGTGACTACAAATGGCCATTAACAGGTTAGCATAAATTGTCAATTTATTCACTTGAGATTTATAATACCATTTTTCTTCCATTTTCTGTTTCTCAGGCATTGGCTTTGCCTGGAGCCTGGAGTGAGATACCTGAAGGACATAAGCACTATCATTTTCTTAGAGATAAGACTTGTTGGACTCAGGAAGGCATGCATAACAGATGTGTTAGCATAGGCTAACTTGCTCCATGCAGCATCAAATTTTAGTATATGGCACAAAGATTCTGTTAAATTTATAAGTTGAGCACCATACCTCATGCCCTGTGATATGCATGAGACCAGAAACAGCAGCTGCAATGGAGTCATATCCACCTCTCTGAACCATTGGACCAGTCTGACCATAACCTAAAACAGAAAGAGAACAACTAGTAATTTAATCAAGGACAAGTACAACATAAACACATATTACTATTTTAGTACAAAAAGGAACCAACTAGTATTTCTCATTAGCTTTTGTTCACAAGTTGTCCAGACTGTACAACCAATGAATGCTATTGTATTCTATTTATTCCTGCACATTTTTAAGAGTAAAAGTTGGATTTATTCTGTGTGGGTTGATGATGTGTTTGATCTTAATTCTAGACAGATTCCTGGCCCTGCTAGGTTTCATTCACTTTGGATAGAATTCCTTCTTTTAATTTGCTGGGTCAGCTGAAGTGGGATTCAGATGTCACTTCAGAGGCTCTACAGTATCTCTACAGGCCTCCAACTGTTGTCCAACAGGCCCCAAGTTGCCTGTGTTGTATCTCCACTCTGCCATAAAGATATCTTGAATACCACAAACCATACTAAAAACATGACACTATGGTTTAGACACATGAAGTGTTCCCGCCTTACTTCTCTTACTTTATTCCACATCTATACAGAGCTACCTTCAAAATAAAACATTGTTTACAACAGAGGGCAAGGCTGGCCCTCTAACAAGTACACACAATCTCTTTGCCAAGAGTTAGCAACGAGATGCAAAAATACAAAAGACTTGTACTTTAAGACTACAGTCTTAAAATTTTTTAAGACTTTTAGACTACATAAATACAGTTTTGTTCAGCTACAGAATTAGCTTAGAATTAACAGCTTGTTATGGTTTAAGCCCAGCCAGCAACAAAGCACCATGAAGCTGCTCGCTCACTCATTCATGGGTTGAGACAAGGACTGGGAAGGATCACTCACCACTTACGGTCATGGGCAAAAGACAGACTCAGTTTGGGGAAAAAACAAAATCAATTTAATCTACTACAAATCAAATCAAAACAAAACAGGATAATGCAAAGTAAAACCAAATCTTAAAACACCTTCCCCCCCACCTCTCCCTCCTTTTCCCGGCTCAACTCCACTCCTGATTTTCTCTACCTCCTCCCCCCCAGCAGCGCAGGGGAACAGGGGATGGGGGTTGGGGTCAGTCCATCACACCTTGTCTCTGCTGCTCCTTTCTCCTCAGGGGGAGGACTCCTCACTCTTCCCCTGCTCCAGCGTGGGGTCCCTCCCATGGGAGACAGTCCTTCACAATCTTCTCCAACATGAGTCCTTTCCACAGGCTGAAGTTCCTCACAAACTTCCCTGACATGGGTCCTTTTCGCAGGCCGATCTTCAGTCATGGACTGCTCCAGCATGGGTTTCCCATGGAGTCATGGCCATCTTCAGAGGCACCCACCTGCTCCGGCGTGGGGTCCTCCCCGGGCTGCAGGTGGGCATCTGCTCCCCCGCTCACCTCCATGGGCTGCAGGGGCATCCCCTCCTCCCCCTCCTTCTTCACTGACCTTGCTGTCTGCACAGGGGCTTCTCTTGCATCCCACTCCCCTCACTCACTGCAGGTTCCCCTTCTTAAATCTACTCTCCCAGAAGCACTACCACCATCACCAATGGGCTCAGCCTTGGCCAGAGGTGGGTCCAACTTGGAGCCAGGGAAGCTTCCAGCAGCTTCTCACAGGAGCCACCCCTGCAGCCCTCCCCCACTACCAAAACCCCATCACACAAACCCAAAACACAGCTGTAGCCAGAAGGATGCCCTCTTGCTTTCCTCTGCTTTAACTCATCATGTTCTTCCAAAAAAACCACAGAATCTTCCAGTTGAGGAGGTCTTGCAGGATCAACTGAAGAAGTCACAAATCCAGATATCAATCCGATTCCCCTACAAGGGATTACTGCCTGTCAATCACAGTATAACCTAATAATTTAGGGCTGAAGTTGGAGGTAGTTAATGTACTAGGCCTGTACAATGTAATGACCATAAGTGGTTAAAAAGCCAAGTCTGGTTTTCTCTTATGGAACCAGTGACCACCAGCACAGAGGTGAGAAGCCAACAGGGAAGGAGCAACATGTTTGATTGTTATTATTAGAACTAATAGAAACCACCAGAGCCCTTACAAATCATTTAAGTCTCTCCTCCTCCGAGGTAGCAAATTCAAAAGCTATCCTCATGCTTTCTTTTCCCTTTTTAGGTATCTCTAGGAGAAATTCCATAATTACAGGAGCAAACAATTAGGAGATATGTCACAGACAGGATTCCTAGTTTGGCTGGCACTTTTAAGGCAACGTTTCTGTATTACTCTAGGCTGTGAGAACAGTATTAAAATAAAAATAGATCAACACAAACTGCAAGATAAAACTCCCTGAATCTCCTAAATTCTTTTTAATTATTCTCCCAGAATAATCTTCTCTATATACATATGGTCTATTTGATAGACGTGACAGCCTAAACATTGGCTTTGTTGATTACAGCACACAATTAAAAATTATTACTCATTGGGGTAATCTTCCTCAGTTCCTCCATTTGGACCAATGTTGTTATGTACAAAATTCATAAATTACTTCTAAAATACAGTGCAAGAGAATAATGATCACTTCAAACTGGAGTCAAGTCACTTTGTTACTCCAATTAATATTTAGTAAATCAACCAAGCAAAACAATACCCTCTAGCCATGCAAAACAAAATCTACTAGCCATACTAATTTCCCCATTATACCACAAACTATCTTAATTACCTGATATTTTTCTGGAGACACCAGATCCGCATTGTGCAAAGCTGAGGAGGAACTCAACTTCCACACTCAGTATCACAGGGAGTATCAGAATACTACAGCCAGCACATTGACTTTGTCAACATAGCCTCAAAACAAACATATTGGAAGAAAGGATTCAACACTTTTCTTATGTTCAAATCTGTATCTTATTGACTTCACTACTCACAAGACAGAAGAAAAAAAACCTACCAGTTTACTCAGTTTTATTTGAAATCATGTCTCTGACAACAGCTGACTGAGACCCTAAATAGCAACTGGTAACATTTCCTTTCATATTTACACACTTAAGTTTACAGAAAATAACAAAGTTTTCATATTCAAACACAACAGGATTAGCAAATAAAATACGGTGGATCCACCCAAAAATGCTCTGAAGGGCTCCAACTAGGCATATACCATTATCTCATTGGAATGAACTGTAGCATTAAAACCACTTAAATGTGCGGGGCCACTTCAAAAACAAAATCTTGCTCAATAAAAAAAATATACTCAAAACAACTTTAATTGAATAGTGAAAAGCATATTGAAGTAAGTGAGAAATTATGTACTGGCCTCGATTATTAACAAAGAAAAGACATCTCAACACGTCTGCTCACACAAATGTTTTCATAAACAGAAAACATCTGAAAATTAAGCATTTGGTATGTAGACAGAACAACTATAAACTGCTTTGCAATGCTCTTCTGGCAAGGACAAACACCCATCCCTCAAACACTATATTCAGGAAAGGTGGCAGGCAACAAGTCATGCATTTTTCAAGTGGTATTTTAGAAATACAATTTTAAGTCCTATTCACACATTATAACAGCCTGGTTTCAAAATAAAAGTTATTATTTAATGGCTTTCTGGTTAAAATTAGAGGTTCTAAGGAATGTTTAATTAGTTTTCACAAGTCACAATAGATTAAAATGAAAAAATACATAATTCTGCTTTTGATTAGAATTCTCAATTGACAAAGCTAGTGTGAGGACAAAATCTGTTGCCACTGGAAATGGTTTGCCCCAGGAACTATGGACATATAAAATGCCTGGAAGACGAGGTAGCCATTTAACTGTAAGAGTTAAGTGATTAATAGCTATTTCTAAAATGAAAGATCTCATTATCCAGATAAAAATCAAAGGCTGAACATTATTATTGTAGCAAACTACACAGGTCAATGAAGCAACCCAGTGCAGATGTTTTAGAAATAACTATGTACACAAGCACAAAAAGTCTGAAGGTGAGCACAAAATTACATTCAGAAAATTTGCAGCCTGGGGCACAAATCTCACCATAACTGTACTATATAGACATACCTATATATACACATATATATGTGCATATATGTGTGTGTGTATATATATATATAAAAAAATATATAAAACAACATCTTAAAGATACAAAAATGCCACCCAAAGTTTATGTTTGTCCAAATACCCTGCATTCTCTCACACTTGAATTCAGCATGCAGAAGCGTAGATTTGCAATTACATGCGCTTAACCCTAAATATAGGTTCCTGTTTAGTATAATGTAGTTAGTGGCTTATCAAGTTTAGATATAGTGGAAAATACTTTAGGCTAAAAAGATAATCCCTGTTGAACACAGAAAGAATAGACTTTACAGAGATGGTCTCTGAAGAGGAAACGAGGCAACTGATTACACTCTTGCTCTGAACTGCCCTCTAGTGGAGTTTGCCTCCTTAGGCTACAGTCAATATTTAAAGTCTCTTTCTACCAGTAGAGAATTTATTTCAGTCCCTTAAGTCCAGAGAATTTTTTTTTCGGGGGGGAGAATTTATTTCAGGGGAGAGACAAAAGGATTTTAAAAACTTAATTAATCAGAGTTTTCTAATTCATTACAGCTGGAGAGGGAACTGCCTGATGCCTAATTTCATGTAAAGCTTTAGATTTGTGTAAAATGGAATCTGGAAAGAATAAAAGAAAGTTGCAGTCCCCAAACCCTTATTCGACTCCCAAAATCCCTATTCTACACTTGCACTAGGAAGGCACAGTTTATTCTGATACCTGCCACATCCTCAAGTACCTAGATCTCAAAATTGTTGCAGTATGAGCTGTTTTGCTTTACTGCGAAACGTACGTCAGTTTCACAGTCAAACTGGTTACAAGACACAATAACCCCCAGTCAGATCTCCAGGTGCCTCCTAAAAATTGTCATTGTCAAAGCATCATTTAGTCTGCATAGCAAGCATTTGAAACCACCAGAAACACAAACTCCACCTGTCCACTAAAGGACTATTTGCTTATTCAGCATAGTCACACCTAATCTTCCTGTTCCTGTCCCAACCCTGCAGCCAAGTCTATCTTCTACATAAGGAAGTGTACCTTTATTGTCTTTACCTTTTTGTGAGCAAGAAAAATGAACTGGGTATGAGACAAGTATGAAAGAACAAGTTGCACTGGCTACTTTGTATAAGGGAAACAGGGGCCTCTATGGTAGGCATTTACAAAGTGAATGCCACAGCTTTCCACCAGCAATCCTGTATCCCTGACAGTTTCTGCCAGCAATCCGGTACCCTTATCTGAGACAAGAATGGAGAAAATTACCTTACTAGCTATATTTAGCATACCATTTTCAGAACTTTCCAACTGGTTAAAGATAAACTTGCAGCTGAAAATTTTGAAAGAATATCGACTAAGATCTCTACCATCTCTGTTAGTCTGCAGCATAGCATACAGTGTATGAATATTCAAAATGAAACATGCTTAATGTGACATTAAAAAAGGATATATCTCTGTTCTGGTATCTGTTTTGTTCATATTTGGGGGAATATGACAATTAAAGTTTCAGAAAATAAGGCAGCTAATACAGAATAATGCAGCTCACAGCTGTTCTAAAAAAGCCTCTAAAAAAGGTTGTCTGATGGCCAAATGTTTCACACAGAGCAACAAGACTCAAGATGACTAAAAAATATTTATCTAGCAAAACGGAAAGATAATCATGTCAATATAAACAGTAAATTATAATAGCTCTAAGGTCCTCATCACTAGCTGGGGGCTTTACAGAAGTAACTTTATGCAAGACACTAACTGCTAATGATTGAAGATTAATGTGGTAAAAAGAATCAAAACAAATAAAATTCCCGTAAATATTGGCAATATATACCCATTCCAATTAAAACTAAGAGCGAGACTACTGCTATTATCTGATTAAATTACATTGTTATTAATACATCACAATTCCTGACAAAGGGAAGGCCTGAAAGTATTTCTTTCCCCCAGATTTTTCGAGTTGGATCAGAGAGACCTAGTAAAATAAAGACACTCCGCGATGGGAAATAAATCTTAGCTACTTCTCTAGGGTTGGTGTGACATACCTGCTCTGATGAAAGGGGGCCAATTAGTCCGAAACGCAGAAGTCACCTCTGACACAATGAAGCTAATCATTTCTGTGCTTACTGTACAGTGCCATGTGACAGCACTCAAGCTTTGGAACATACCACAGGAAAAATGATAGTAGTTGCAGGCATCATATTGGAAAAAAGTTTGAGAAAAAATAATATGTCATAACAAACTACTGCTAGTTTATCGACTTTAAATTGGTCAATATATTTATCATGAGAGACATACTTTGCTTTGGAATCCACCCTAAATGATTCTGTTCTGAGATACAGAAATAAATATTATGAAGTGAGAAAGGTCAGGCTGAAGATTAGGAAAAATGTAATAACAGTAAAAGCTGTTAGACTGCACAAAAGTGTTATTAGTGAAGCTGCCAAATGCCAGATGCTCAAAAATGCCACACTAAATTTAAAAATGCTAGCAAAAACTGTTTCCAAAGAGAACTCTGTTAGAAAAACTAATGCGTCTTTCCAGGTTTAGCTTTACAATACCATGTCAGCTACAACATAGCTTTATTTCATTTTTGCCAGATGACAGTGGGATTTTCAGCTACATCTATGGCAGACATTCTTCATAAATTTTAAGAAAGCAGGCAAACCAAATAAACAACTTTGTCCCAGACAAAGTTCCATGTGTCCGTAGATCCTATGCTATTCCAAGACGTGTACTGAACACACATTTGGACACCCCGTTTCCTTGCTTAGGAGTTACTGACAATATGATGACAGGATTCCTAACATGTATAAAAACAATTCATTTCAGCTAGGAGCTGCCTGAAAGCATCTGGGATAAAGAGACACTAATGTGTTGCAGTATCATCACTTAAAGGACAATCACCCTAAACCCAATACGTTTACGTAAGTTATCTTAGATTCATTTGGGATTTTTACAAAGGTTAACAAAAATGCTTCTTCATTTCTAAGGTTTTTGTGCATTTGATTTGTATTTGATGAAATTTAACACTTTCCCCAGGATAGTGGGTCACAAACACAGTTTGCACCTTCCACAAAACAACAGAGAAAGAAGTAAATCTTAAAAAAATTACTAAAAGCACAGGAACTGGAAGGGAGACAAAAGAACTCGTGCAACACCTGAAATTGCTAGTCTCATTTCGTCAATATAATTTGCTTTCAAGCTAATGATGGCCCTGTAATTAACTCCTACAAGAAAGTCTGAATGTGATTTTCTGTGTCATAAAAAACAAAGGTCAGCATTTCTCATTATGACCTTTGCCCAAAATATTTGTATCACATGCTAGAGAAAACCAAAAGCCATCATTTCTGCACTTCTTCATGATTTGATACCATGATAAAACTTTATAAGACCAAATATAAAACACATTGTACTAAAAGGAGAGGAAAAACCAACATGGAGACATGCTGTCAACACAGACCAATTCCCTGTAGCTCAATTCCCACATGACAAATGACATTATAAAGTCAGCCTGTATATGATATTCTGGGCAAAACACAGAAAAATATGTTCGACATAGGCATTTCTACAAATAGGGACTAAACATTGTCACAAATTCAATCCAGATAGATGGCTATCCCTACTGAATAACAAATTAATGAGAAACACCTTTTGACTTGTTCTACTGCCAAAAGAAAACATTCAATTAAAGACAGCTTACATCTTTACTTAATAAAGATTAATGAAACAAGCAGAAGAACACAAGCAACTCTCTCTGATGAGAAAAGCCAAAATCTAACAGACGCATTATATGAAACTTTGCAATGTCAGAGCTGCCAAATACGTTAGCAAAATGAGTAACGACTTTTGGAAAATGCTTGCCATGTGTTGGTCAGAAGGAAAGGAAGTACAGCTTCCTGGTTAGGCAAGCTTACAGATCAGAACCGATATGAAAAAGGTGAAGTCAGAGCAAACTGTCAAGAGAGATGAAAGTATTTAAAAAACCAGCCACCTTAAGTCAGCAGGCATAAAATCTGACCAACAATCTGATAAATACATTTCATTTCCCAATTGATGATTGTGAATGCGTACAATATATCAATTACTTTATTGCTTCTACACATGCTGATTTAGACATTCTAACCCTGTATTTTAAACAAAATCAGGTGTTATAAATTGGAAGGCAAAGATAAAATTACTAAATCAAACGCAAAACTTTCTGCTAGGATTTAGCTACTGAAAGACTAGAAGGGGACGAACAACAGACTCTGCCAGTTATCCAATTCCATTCAATTTTCATGTGATCTGGGTACCCAGCCTCACACAACTCCTCTGAAAACACCAACCACACTTCTGGGACACAGCCACAGACCATTTCAAACAACGCAAGTCTGGTTTTCAACAGGCTTTTAATCAGGCCTGCAAACTTCTGGGCCATATTTTCTAGCTTTTCAACATGCCAAATACAAGTTACAAGAAAGTAGTTCTTGCCTCCATAACCTAAACTGCAATTACCTAAGAGATGCTACTATCACTCTCTTTTGCTAAGTCAGCTAAAGTTTAACTTGTCACTCTCTGAATTTCAAGGCAGAAGCAGCTCCCCAATCTAAGTGGAGGCACTGTGCTACATGATCTCAGAAATTAAATGCCACATGGTGACCATTTTCTGAAAACAAAATTTCAATTAAAAGCTTAAGCTTTTAGATGGCACTCAGATTAAGTACTCAAACTTTTCTCTACACCTTGTAAGGAGGCTGAGAGACACCCTAATTCCCCACCACTGTTTTGGATTTATTCCAGTATTCCTAGCTACACACTCTTAAAGGTAACAACTCACTCCTTGTGCCCTGTTTGGTAGAGATTCAGCTGATCTTATGACTCCAGATACTTCCACTGTAAAAGCTAATTTTAAAATAATAAAGTCAATTACTCCTAGCAGTGTAGCAGTGACATTCCCCCAGAATCCATCCAGGTTGCAAAACTTGCACAAAAACTAGCTAAATACTGGGGTGAACTGTCTGTACTAACCTCTGTGTGTCCTCACCTACTTTGCTAGAACTCCTCCACTCATGTACCTCTGCCATGCTATTACTACTAAGGTAAGGGAGCAAATGCTCATGAGAAACAGCCGGCTAATGCTGGGAATCAGCCAGGAGTCACCAGGAAGATACCTGACTTCAGCTCAACAGATACTAACAATCATGCTATTTCTGTAGTGAAAAATGTGTAAGACTGAGTACCTGCAAGGTGTATCTTCCATGAATATTTATAATGCTATGGCCAAGCAGTACAGTGTCAGGATAGCCTCAGAGAAGTCTCAACTCGGAGGCCACAGATACACAGTAGGCTCTGATAAGGACATGATTATCCTATGACCCTACAACAAAAATTTAAAGTAACTACTTAATTACATAATTAATTCTCATCTGAATCAGACAACATTCACTCTAAAGTTGTATTACCTGAACAGACCTTCATTTGCTGTGATTGTACATAGTTATGTTGACAGACAAGTCTGTGCAGCAATGTCCAGTGAAGAAGCTGACCTTGACTAAGCACTCCACTACACTCGGGGGTTGCAAGTCCACATGTGTGTGCATGCAGGAGCATGTGTACTATGACCCTGAATTCTCCCTCTAAGGTCAAATACATGGTCCCTCAAGGGGCTGAAGCTGGAAGAGAGTGTCACACTCAAAATCAGTATGGAAATTTTTCTAAACTCTCCAAACATTTCCTCAAAAATTTCCAAAACAAATCTGTAATGTTTAATTCCCAAAGAGGATTAAGTTAGTTATATGGAATATGACACATTCTTAAAATTCCAGGCTGTCCTTTCAACCCAATAACTTTACTGACATATTCTGAGCCTGATTACAGGTCTCTTTGGTTTATGCACACAAAATATATAAACAGCAAAATCTCTACTCAGCTCAAAGAATGAGCATGCACCTACCTCCTGTTTCTGAAATCATAAACTGTAACACGAATTTCATTTGAAGTCCTGATACAACATTAATTTTCTATGCAACCTAATGAAGGTGTAAATCCCAGCTTGAAGTATAAATGAACTGTTCTTGCAGACCAGATGGAAGCGGAAAGTTGCAGTGACTTACCAGTACATTAGACTAAGTGAACATAAAGAAAAGTTGAAAGAGCCTTTTCTTGGAAACACATATGAAAGTGATCTTGAATATTCTTAACATTAACAGATTCCCTGATTATACAATGCATAGTTAAATATAATAGTTGTTGATCATTTACAGGAATTTAATATGTGGAGTGGTAAAAAGTAAATGCATCTGGTTACTTGAAACAGCTGAATCTAATAACCGATTAATTCAATGTATTGCCTAACTTGAATATTTTTCTACTAACAGATTTTGCCAATTGGCTCCTTAGGAAGGGTCATACATAAAAAGAAACTTTGCCTTCACAAATAAAATCTGTAGTGGACACAACTGATTTCACATACATGGGTTTTTCCTCTCTGTAAAGATTTTCCTAACACAATTACCTCTAATCAAATGCTCTGATTCACATCTCATTGATGAGAAACACCTTCTAAATAGATAAATACAGTACGAAATATAACAAGATACCAGTTGTTCAGTCCAAGCAACTGAACAAACTTTTGATTGGACAGAGTACTCAAACATCTCGGAACATCACTTTGTGAAGGCTTTCAGAACTACAATAAAGTTAAGAGAATCAGAGCAATTTATAGCAGTGATGGTATCATTACTTCCAGACCATGTATTTTACTATATTTAGGTTTTTCAGTTTGAATGTTAAAAGAAGTTAGGATTCATTACCAAATTCACTCCCACATATCTTAAGATCATGACTTTAATTTGACAGAAATAAAAGAAACTGGCAAACAATCATATGTTATATACCCTTAGTAGGTACATGATATATAATACCCTTTCTTATTGTACAAAAAGGATAGTTTTATATGAGTAAGCACCTTGTAGTCGCAGTTCCATAAAATTATTTTGAAAGATGTACTCTCAAAAGAGGTTACAAAATTCTGGCCTCCCATTCTCCTCTTGAAAAGGTGGTCAGGGTTCACTGGAAGACATGATAACAATGGCACTAGATATCCCTATCCTGACTTTGCAATATCCGCAAGGACTCTATTCCTGGACAAGAACATCATCCTATCTATTAGAAAGCTTTTCTTAATGTTTAATTAGAATCTTTTTTTGCTGAAATTTTAAGTTACTTCTTGTCCCATGTATCACAAACAGATTATTCTCTTCTCTTTACAGGAACTTTTACTTATGGGAAGGCTGTTATCCACAAACACATTCTCATTACACCCTCACTTTGCAGTAACATCTACAACTTCCAATGACAAATTTTCTCTACAAGACAACTTGCAGATCAGTGGGTTTCAGCCAATGCTGACATAAATACTGGGATACAGAATGCTTTTAACATTCAAGTACATGGAGAAGTGCCAAATACTGCCACCATTTTGGTTTCTAAAAATGACAAAATACAGGCTGTTTTTCAATAGTTTGTGTTTTGTACACCCAAAACTGTTTTCTTTTTCTTTGTTAGCTACTGACAAAATGTTTTATTTTATCACAGTATTTTAAAAACAGAAGTAATGAAGACCATATGCTTACTGGGAAACATTTTCAAGTCAATACCAGCCACTTGCAGTCTTCCTACCAATCTAACAACACCCACAGAAAATACTGTGAATGGACACCACAAAGACACTGGATTTTTGTACCATTTTAATAAGTCCTATTCATTTTGTTGGTGAAATCTCAAAACCTCACCATTTTAAACAGTAAAGCAAAACAAACAAACAAAAAACCAAAACACAAATTCCTGCAATCTTCATATGAAGTAAGTCCATCAGGCAAGGAAAAAAGATTAATAAACCAACAAAGCAGATAAGACGGCTACAAGGCAGGAGATCCTTGAAGAAATATTTCCTTTGGTAAGCAGCAAAGAAATCTTTAGTAATAACAAATAAAATGTTTGGTGATCTTTTCTTGGGTCTTCTCTTTAGAATATTAGAACTCAAACACAATAAATACTGCTTTACAAAAGCCTACTGAAAGGCCTCTGAAGCTACCTAAAATCTTCCAGCTTTATTTCTGTGAACTTAGCTTGGCACCAGTCCAAGTATAATAGCTACTGAAAAATAAACATTAAAACATCAGTGTCTCCACAATTGTACTGTGTTGCTATGCTGTTCATATCCAGGATTTCAGTGCCTAATGTGGTTTCATTCACTGTAAACTAACCCAGTGTCAAATCTTAAGACTCACAGGCTCTCTGTCTGCTATGGTATTCTTCACTAGGACAGAGTCCAAAATCCTGAAGTCTGAGGTTTTGTACAAAATACTGCTATTTAGATGAAAGAACAAGCAATGAGTGTGAAGTCATAAGAAAAATATTACTTCTATGCACAGCTGATAGTAAATACTTAATTTTAAAGCAAGGAAAAATTATGACTTGTTCATTAAGCTTCATATATGCCTCATATTGAACAACGAATGGGAACACAGTGTTTCAGAATAGCACTCATTTTCAACTGTTTCTTATTCCTAAACTCACAGTATTTTGGATATTCAAGCTATGTGTGACTGAAGAAATAACAGTGGAAAAAACGGCAAAGCCCTCCTGCTGGGATGCTTAATGCCAGTGTAAAAGGCTAGCTCAATCACTTACAATAAAAAAACCAACTCAGGCTGCTGCTCTGCTTATGACAGAAACAGCACAAACTCAAAGATTTAGTGTCACTCAACTAAAGCCCACCTTCCTGGAGGTGCACAGCAGATCTGAATCATGCAAGGATATCAATCCTACCAACAGAGAGGCAGTCCTGTCAGCTCTCATCTGTTTTGCAGCAACCTTTGTTTCAACACGCCTCCTTTCAGCTTCCACCCTTTACACATTAGTTTGGATTACAGATACATTTTGGAAGTTTGGTCTGTCTCGATGCCAGAGCCCTTTAGTAGTCTGGAGGTACTGGCAAAGCACTGTTAATATGGGGCAAATATAGCTTTCCGGACCAAATTATACTTCATACTAGAATGTAAAACCATTTATGAAGACACATCTCTGAGCAGACCAATTTTACCAGCAAAAGAAAAGTTTTGTTGTCAATATAATAAC
This sequence comes from Haliaeetus leucocephalus, assembly GCF_000737465.1. NCBI lineage: Eukaryota > Metazoa > Chordata > Aves > Accipitriformes > Accipitridae > Haliaeetus > Haliaeetus leucocephalus. The sequence goes on along the minus strand of NW_010973244.1, from coordinate 1,273,330 downwards.
ATATTTGCTAATGGCTTCTGCCAAAACAGCTGAACAGGTCAGTGTTCACACCTCTTCGCATTCCTGACCGGCACAGCTGTGCTGACAGAAGCCCGCTGTATAGAAAAACAGCCTCATTCTCAGTTCCAAAAAGTTTGTCAACCAGCTGAATTTTGCAGAAGCCTCTTTTGAATAGGCCTGTTTGCAAAATTAGCATACTGGGATCCCAAACAGCAGAGATAAACATATAAACATACCAGCAACACGAATTTGTTTTAAGTAGGAAAATTATCCTTTGGTTCTGCATCTTGATAGATCATAACCACATTAGGGCTGTAGAAGGAGTTATCTTTAAAGTTTGGTTTTATTCTGAAACACTCTAAAAATGCACCTTTGTGATACTTACATTTCAATCAGTCCTGAATTGAATACATACTTTTTGTGTATAATACTGGTTAAAAAGCATTGCTGCCATCACCACTAGAAAACTTAAGACTCCAAAAGTCAAGCCCATTTGCTTCTCCCACAATTAAGAGCTACCAAGCTGAATTGCTCTGCAATACACCTCTGTCAAACCTTGCTGGTTCACAATTTACTCTGCGATCTTTTGGAAACTCATGTTCCCCAAATGGGTTGTAAAGGTGTATTCAAGGGGATTTGGTCCTGCAATTGGTATTTCAGCAACAGTTCTATTGATTACACTCTGGAGGGACCAAAAGCACAGCAGATCTGTCCTTGTGTTGTCTGAGCTGTGCTAATGGGTGTAGAAGTTTAGCTAGTGTCTGAAAAACTTAGAGTAGCACAGGAATATGAAAACAAATGCACTAGACCAGACTCAAGGCCCAGCTAGCTACATATTCTGTCTCCAGGAATGGAGAAAAACAAATGCCGATATGAACAGGATAAGCCTACCTAACATTTTTCTTGAGTACTCTCACAGCTTCCAACAGTTTACAGCTGACAGTCTTCCTGAATAAGTAGATATGGTTTTAAGGTTTTGGGTTGGGGGTTTTTTTGTTTGTTTTGTTTTAGTTGGGGTTTTGGGTTGGTTTTTTTTTTTTGTTTTGGTGGGGTGGGGGGGGGGGGGGCAGCACATGGTGGTTGTTTCTGTTACCACAGTTCATCTTTAGAGCATGATAGAATTAAGAGGTAAAGATATGTGACACTTCCCAAATCAACTGTTTAGGGGTAAGACACACAGAAAACCTTTGCAAGTTTCAGGTGCTTTGACTAAGCAGACACTTTCAACTTACTTAATTACAACATAAACAAGAACAAACAAACAAAAAATCTAAAATCTGTGAGAATTTTAAACAACTTTACAATATTCTAACAAGCAATCCCAAAAATTCAAATCCTATTAATCAGGCTTCTAAAACATATGACCCTTAAAAAGAAGTATTAAAAGACAAGAACAATAACATAGAAGTAATTCAAAGTAATCACACTGTCTTCTGTTTGCAAGTCTGATTAACTGTGGAGTCATTGTTTCCCAGTCTTCCTCAGAATGATTAGGGTTTAGGTTTTTTTCAGTAAAAGTAAAAATTATCACAAAATAACCTAATTCTGTATTAAGAAAAAACAACAAATACATCACTAAGCGCAGTACAGGAAAAAAAATACTGGGTCTAACACACTCATATAATGTTTTTCATTTGTGTCCAGAAAAGCAAAAGAGAAACACCTGATTTCAGATGGATCACCTATGATACAAAACAAACAGCAGGAAAGACTTCAGAGATCTTCATAAGCAGCAGAAATGAAGATCAAGTTCCTTGTACAGCATCAGAAAGAACCCCCTTGCTTGTGTAGCTGTGCTTCAGTAGGATAGTAATTGGCACCACGGTTTGGGAAAAGAAATTAAAAACTCCCACTGGTCCTCATCATTTATTTCTGAATAAAGCAGTCAACTGCTGGAAGGTTATAACAATTTACTTTATTTTGTATAGAAATAACATTTACAAAAATTAAATTTCATGTGGTTAGGATTGCAGTTTATACTCCATACACTAAGTATTTTACTCTGGGAAGAAATACTGGCCACAAAGTGCCAATCTTAAGGCAGCAGACTGTTCTGGAACAGGTCTTGTGCCAAGCAAAAGGAGGTTTGGGGACTTTACAGGTGACTTTCTACAAGATAGAGTGAAGCAGAGGCACAATACTATCTTAACGTTTACTGCCAAAATGAAGCAAGTCCTCAAAACATGACAGTCCCTAAACACATACGGGCAATTTTCAGAAACCTCAGCTCTAGTGCTACCTTCCTTTAAATCAATGGATATCTCAGAGTCTCCTTCCTGAATTTTTGCATTTACACAAATCATCTTTTGGTCCTAAAGAAGTACTGAGAGTACATCAACACCACATACTGCTACACCATGATAAATGACTCAACCAGTTCAGCCACAAAAACAATGCAGCTATTGACCCTACGGTCAATTTACCATGCTGGTTTAGAGATCGCTCCATTTTTTCTTCCTACACAACACTATCCAGTGACGTAAATGTATCCTCACTGGCCTCAAAAATTCCCTTTTGTAAAGGAAAGCAGCTACATAAACAGATCAATGTTGCTCTCTCAGGGAATTTACCAGCAGAACTATGTACCACGTAAGACCACCAATGCACCACCATGGTGACTGATTGCTTTATTCTTAGAAACAAGAATTGTTTCTTCATTCACAGAAACAAGTGTTTTTCTTCTAAAGTACTCTTTTTTCATTATAATTTTTTTACATCAAAGTAATATTTGGACATCTGTATTTCTGCCAATTAATTTCCTCACATAAGCAAATTCTTTGCCTTTTTATATTAAAGTGTTCTGGTTTGATGGCTCAGCCAAAAGGAAAAATTGACATAACTTGGATACTCAACTGACAGATGACTAGAAGTTTTTCAGGGTGAGGCACAAATCTGTTTAGATGTCTAGAAAGAAATCAGGTATCTTGGACTCACGAGAATACAAAACTCCACCTCTTGCACATTAAGGGTTTTTTTCAAATATTAGATCGTATAAATTCTGCTTGCAAACACAGTATAATACAAAGATCAAAATTTTCACATCAGGTTCTTTAGCTACTTTATTCATATGGTGAACACAAGAAGTAAGGAGTGATAGTTTGAAAAACTGTCCTATTCCCTGGCAGCACAGACAGAACTAGCTCCTTGGCTTTGATTTATATCAAACAAACTTCCAATCATAACTTTTTAACTTCTTTATGAGACTACTGCCTTACAGTATTTAACCCTTGTGCTTTATAAATTGAAACTGTTCCCAATTTTCACAGAAATTCATATTTAAAATTAATATAGTCTTAAAAGCATCAGTACATGTGATTACATATTGGTGGCCACCTCGGATATCAGAGTAATTACACATGAGCAGCATAATAACCTCTTAAAGCTCCTGCTGCATGCCATAAAGCTAGTTCTTTATTGCAAAAGGAACCAGTTACCAATCTGTGCAAACAGGTAGTTTCCACTGAGGATTACAAAGCAGCACATCAGCGCAGGGCAGAAAAGCACTGAAGTGTTCAGTTAATCTCTCTGTATCTAAAAACTGCAAGGTCATACTGTAACATACCCTCGTCAAAATCAGACCATCATTAAATTTGATTATTAAGTTTCTTTCACACATTGGTCCTGAGGTATACAACAAAAAACTGACACCACTTAGTTCGGTATTTGAAGAAGTCAGTAGTTATCTGCTGGCTTGTTCCAAACTCCCTGAGTGAATATCTTAATAATTCTGCCTGTTCTCCTGACCTATATAATTGTCTACTCCTTCATTTTTAATTCTACTAGCATCTTGCTAGGCAGCAAACTCTGCAGAATATTAAAAGGCAAAATTTTCTCTGGAATGCACTACCAATTTTAAATATCCAATCTTCCAGCTTCACAGCATGCCTTTAATACTCTTGAGAAAGAAAATGGCTAATAGTATATCTGTATCATTACTTTGTATGCTGCTCTTGTATTCCCAACTACTTAACTCTCTGAAAATCAAAGACAATCCACTTCTCCAACGGTCATGTCTGAACTTTTATTATTTTAATTACTAGCTCCCAAAATTTTTCTAAAGATTTTTTTCTTAACACTCTTATCCTTTGAATACCAAGTAGCATTTTGGCTACTTCTACACATTAAGGTTTACTTTTTTTTTTTTTTTAGGCTTTTGCATACTATCAGGATCTTCTTTTAAGAACTACTATGTGAAAATGTACAGAATGCTTTAGGTTAGACAGCTGCAGTAGTTCCTTCTGATCACATCAAATTTTTTTTATTTTTTTTTTTAGGAAAAAGATTGAGGTTTCCAAGCTACCTTTCACATGCAATGTTTTTGACCTATAGATGGTTGTTCTTTCAACTCTCTTTAGCTGCCCACAGAATTTTTGAAATACGGTACCCAGAAGCAGACTTAGCCTTCCAACTGAGACCTTACCAATGTGGAGCAGGGCAGAGAAACAGTCATTTAGGACTTATCTGTCTTTATATAACCCAGTATGATACTAGTTGTTCATCTAACAATATGACATCATTGACTCATCTTCAACTTCGATCATGCCCCACCATTACCACCAAGTCTTCCAAGAACCCTTCTCTAACCCAATGTTCTCCATACTATATTAAAAGGACTTGATTATTTTCGATTAAGCACAGCACATTGGACTTGCTTCAACCTTTAATTCTACCCTTGCTCTTTTATTTGTGTAAACAATTTGGTCAAGGTAATTTTTAATTATAATCCTGCTGTATAAATTTACTCCCTTACAGCTTTGTGGGCCTTCAGAGCTGCATGGAGATCTCAGGCCACTGAAGTGCAGCTTTTACGCTAGGACTTCATCACATGACTGCACACGGGGCTGTGCTGACATAAGGACTGTTAGGAATGCTTTAAATCCCTGGCTTCAGGAAGAAAAATTGAGCAGAGCTGCTGAGGCCAGCCGTCCATGACTCTTCTGAGATTTAGCCACACCCCCAGAAACCATTTTAAAGGACAGTATAAGGCTGTAAAAAAGTGATGTCTTCTACCTGTAAATCACCTTCAGATTCCTCCTAGCCCTCAACTGTAAAACACAACAAACACCCTGTGATCACAAACACTTATGATCACATGAGGATTTTGGGCTCATCCACATTCTATTTCATCACCTATTTTGAGAAAAAAAATACCCAGCAACATCAGTTCTGAGGTACTGCCTTCCATGTCAATCATGAAATGCCAATAGTTATTCTTTATATAACAGAAGAGCTAAGATACCAGGGAGTTTCTGATCAATCTTGAACCAATTTTTTAAATTATTTCTTGTACATCACATTTCCCTAACTTATCTATGAAAGCTTACTCAAAAGTATCAAAAACTTATCTACAGTCAAGATATATAGCACAAGGCTTATTACCCTGTTATGGATAGGTAATTATACTGTCCCAATAATGATTTGTCTCCACAAATCCAGTCTGCTACTCAACTCCTCAAAAGCTGTTCTCCCAGAATATTTTATTTCTAGACCCTGATTACTAACTTCTCTTAACTGCCCACTCACAGACAACTTCAAGCTATTCAAAAAAAAAAAGACAGATCAAGTCTTTAATCCATCCATCTTCAACTGCATAATGCAAAAACCTAACAGATTCTGAATACAACTTCCCTATTTGCATGCTATCAATAAAAAATGTACAGCATCAAGAAATTATTTTGCCAAATGGCATCATATTATGAAATAAACATAATTTTTTAAGTAGGAGCTATCATTTTGTTGGACGTAATCTATCAATTTGTACCAGATGATTATATCCAGAATATAACCATCTAGAAACTACAAGAATATCATCAGGGGAAGGAGTGGGCACAAAGACACAGACACTCCAAGTTATCTATAATTTTATAGGCCAGAATCATTTGGTAAGGAGGAGTGTGCAAACTGTATCTAATCAAAGGCAATTCCACATCTTACCACAGTTAGTTCACAAATTAGAGGATCTGAAAAACACTTTGGCTAGCCTTTGCCCAGCAAAACACACTGCAGTTGGCTTTTCTTTCCTGTAGTGAAAATACTAGAGGCAGAGTAGGATATGCATCAAAATTGTAACATTACATCTTCTCACAAAAAGTCGCTACAAAATATCAGCACAAAACAAGACCCACTGCAAACTACCACTGCCATTCTTTCCACTTAATTGTAGCCTTTTTACAACAATACTGTTTGCCAACAAACAAATTAACAGTTTAGTACAGTCAAAGTATCTGTAAATTCAGAGTTAAGACTAAGTTCTTCGGGGTAGAGACTGCAAATCCCCAAGAAATGTAATCTGTTACAGTAACACAAAGTTAATAAAAATTTCAATCCCCAAAATCTTATCTTTGTTGTTTCTTTTGGTTGAACTAAGAATATTTCTAAGATTTTCCATGATTATCATTATGTATTCAATTTCTTTCATGCATAAATACACCAAAAAGTCTTTACAGGAGTAAAATTTCCTTAAAAGGCAGAAAAGTAAGCATCACATCCATATTTTAAGAAATGAAATGACAGAAAATAAAATATTGAAACAAGGTTTTGTAATGTCAGAAGCAACATACAAAGCAACCTGCATATGATACAAAGTATTACTTCCTAGAAAAGGAGGAGGAAAGAAAGGGAGGAGACAAAAAAACCTGAGGAACTCTATCTTCCACAAAACCTGTACACAAGAAAAGAATAAGCACAATTCACTCAAATTGGCAAAGCAAGGGGATGGGGCAGAGAACCTCAGAGGAGTAGCTTTCATCACTCAAAAAAACCCTACAAAATTCTTTCAAGACATAGTGTCTTCAGAGGCTTTAAGAAAAGGGGGGGGGGAGCGCTTTGATTTGAAAACAATGTTGTCCTTTTAAACAGTGCCCCCTCCTGTTCAGAAATAAACTGTGACTTTCTTAGTTGAAGCGCTACACAGGCCATACCAATAGCAACAAACGGTCACTCCCTTGTGACCTGTACTTGATTTACTTTAACCAGTCAATTTTCAAAAACTTCAACCAATCTCAACCACGGAACTGTCAAAATATATTATATTTAAACTAGTTCTAAGATTACTCTCATCAGCAGAGCCAACTTGTGAGAACAGACAATTTGGAGCTCAAGAACACTCAAAGCAGTAGGAACACTGGGAAATGTCCAGGAGATACTTGCAACCCTGCAACAGCCACTGCAGGGCTGGATACATTCAGTCAGAGCTGTTTGGATAAGAAACTCAGTTTGCTAATCATGACTTCCAAAATGCCATAACAGAGACAGCATCTGGCTTACCTATGTCTAAACTCTTCACCTACATATGACCCTGGACTTTGGGGGGGGGGAGGGGGGAATCACACTATTTTTCTATCACTAACAATTTGCAACACTGCAAAATTTAGAGAGAGGCAATTCCATACAAACATTATTCCTGTATTTAAGAAAAATCACTCAATTCTGGTTAAAGTAGCGTATCTTCCGACTTCTAAGGAGCATGTCTTCCAGATTTTATATTCTGCTACAATATGGGCCTATTCAGCTGAACCAGTCACCTGCATACATGTTCCATTAACAAAAAGCATTTTATGTAAGAGTCCAATTTTGATCTTTAAGCTTTATAAGAATGAGAATTTGGAATGTTTTCAGAATTTCTCACAGAATGTTTCTGCTGTTCTTAAGCACAAAATCAGAGAGAGAAGCAGGTTTGTTTTACTATATTAGAAGAAACAACTTACAGCTGTTTGCTTAAAACCTCAAGAATTTCTGTCCTTTAGAGTGAAGACTTGAAAGAATGGGAAACCTTTTTGTCATGGCTATGCTTTTTTATTAATGCTGTTATTTTTTATCTCCACTAGAAAATCCTCAAATCCAGCTTTAAGGTACCATAGGGGCTGGGAAATATACAATCTCAAAGGAAATATTTGTTAGTGCTTCAAGGCTAAAATCTCCAAAGATTCAGTCCATGAACTGCATGCTCCATCATATCACACATCCCAGCAGTTTGTTCTGACAAATGTATGTACACTGTACCCACAGACCAATGGGGCATGCTCTAGCCCAGCTTTTATTTATATTTACTGCTCACACTTACTGTGCATGAGGATAGCACACAAAAACCAAGCATAGAAAGACGGTATCTCCTCTGCTCGATTCCTACTAGCATTGCAATGCAGAAAAGGAGAAACAGAAAAATATGAAGGTTAGAATGAAGATTCTGAAGGACTGGAGAACACAATTAGCTGGAAAAGGAAGTTGGTAGGAAAACGTGAGCCTGAAGCCAAAGGAGGTAAGGGAAACCGACGTCTGGTGAGGAACTGAACTGGACAGAGGAAAGAGTCTCAACTGGCTGAGCTGGACAATCATGGCTAGGAAAGGGCAGGGGGAAGGTACAGACTGAGAAGGAAGGGAAATAGATCTGACAAAAAGACCAAGAAGAGGGCACATACAGGTGGGAGGCTGAGAAGAACAGAAATACCAGTCTATAGGCCACCAGAAGTGAGGACAAAGGGAGGCTAGGAGGAACCATACAGTACTAGAATTGGGATTGATTAGACTAGATTTCATGGTGATATCACAACTTAAAGCAAGCAGGCCAAAGGAAATAATAAATGAAAAGCAAACTGATGACATCTCTATATTACCTGCCATCCAGAAGGAGAAATAAGTTTAATAGAATACATACAGGTGTTGTTATATTACAGATGGCACATATGAAGCATTCATGACCACATGACCAATGCGATATACTCTGAAGACAGCCCAGCCCCATCTGGCTCAACATCAGGCAGTATGAAATAGAAATTCCTATGTAACAGGACACACAAGAACAGTATCACAAGGATTGCACTCATTCAGCATCTGAACCATTTCAAGGATCTGGCAAATAACCTAATCCATAACCAGGTACCGGCTACCATCACTGTAACCACAAACGCAAAATGCAGCCAGCAGGTGCAGAACCAGACAGTGACTGGGATAAAAATGTTCTAGAAGGTGAGCCCTTAAGAAGAAAAGGTTATCAGGTAGTGCTGACCATCAATTAGCAACTCTGAGGTTCGAAGACAAATTCAAGACCCATATTTTCACACAAATCTTGTCACAAATAACAGTCTTTAAAACACGAAAGCACCACTCCTCCAAAATGTAACCATCATGATAACAATGATAAGAATGACAACTATTTGAGCACACTCTCTCTGGAGTAGCACAAAGGAAGGATACAGTACAGTCTAGAGTCAGAAAATTACTTACCATATTTTTGGATGGCCCCTAAATTTAAAAAAGTTTTAATATCCAATTTAATTTATTTATACTTACATTCAATAACTGAATGAGACAAAAAACCCAAGAAAGTTAAATACATCTTGATCACAGCTGCTATAAAAGTTATGCTGTAGGGTGAAACTGATTCCTTCAAATTACTTGTTCATTAATTGCATTCCATACCTATGAAGTTTAAACTTGAAAGGTAATATGGTTCCAAAAATAAGAAACCAGAACATTCCAAATGATATCCAGCCTCATTAATGAGTTAACTAAATGGATAAGGGAAGTAGTGTCCAGTAATTATTTGTAATTTATTAAATGAATCAGCTATAATGTCTTCAGCATATACACTGACTAACAAGAAGAAACAAGAAAATCAAAAATTAAAGTTGGAAAAACAGTGTGATTCTGACACACTGAACATGTTTATTTCTTGGTTACTTATTATCAAATGTTATGCCAAAATGTCTGTCTCTACATATTCTCACATTTAAAATGTAATACAGTTCATCATAGTCATTAACAATGACCAACATAATTTTGTCTGTCAACAATAGTTATGGTACATAAAAAACACACCCTTAAAAAAAGCATACTAAAAACTGGCTGAGTTAAAACAGTCTAAACCATTCCTATCCTCTGTTCAGAGACCTCAGAACATAATTCATGTTATATTGTGCATCCGTTATCCTTCACAGGACTTGCAAACCAGAAAGGGCTTGAGAATTAACACATTTCTATTATCTCTTGTACAGCCTGTACATGAGATGGCAAATGATGGATGCAATCCCACTGTTTAGATACAAAAGGGGTTGCTGTAACCAAGATAATTTGTCTCAGCAATTTTCAACATTTGGGAATACAACTAGTTCATTTAATTCAATGTTCTAGGCCAGAACATCTCTTACATCTGACATCTTCCTTAACTCATATCTTCCATATCCCTAGCTAAGCATTTAATTAAATACACATAACTTACTATAGCATTACCAAAAAGCCTTGTGTTCTCAGTCTCTTCCTATCTGAAATATTACATCTGAGCTCTCAGGAACCTACTAGATTCAGTGTGTCTCAGTTCATTCCACTTCAATACCAATCCTTATCCTCTTACGTTGAGACAGGAGCTATGCTTGTGACAAGTCAGGGGAACTGAGCACTTCTTGATGGCCTTTCAGATTGCTTTCTGCACCAAGGTCTCACAAAACCAGCCGTCCAACTTGGATGCCTCAACTTACATAAACCTGTTTTTTGGGTCAAACATTGCAATGCCCAGCATTAAAATATCCAAGACACTGCTTGCAGGCAAATTTCTGTGCCCAGAGTACCACTATTTTTAATAGGCCTCCACATCCAACAACCCAGAAGAAAAAGAAGAAAAGCACTTGAACACCATGAATAGCAAGCAACATGGGTGAGCAGTGCTTTGCAAAAGCAAAGGATTGCCAATCAGGTCTGTTTGTTTCAGAAAAGGAAAGTGAACTAATTCCTATGTTTACAAGAACAGCTTGACATTTTCAGTTACTTTCTTGTGTGTGTGTTTTCACTGGCAATGTTATGACATGTCTTAATAACAACACAGGATCAGACCAAAAGTTCACTTTGCTTGGATATACTGCTACAGGTAATTTATAAATAATCATTTACCAATTTGTTCTAAAAGCCTTTTATATTGGATATTCAGAATAACAAAGTTTCTCTAATTGATCCCTTGCAGAAAATCACTCAAGTATGGACTCACTAACCTTCCCTGTAATAAATAGTAGCATACACAACTTAGCTACCATAAAGATGTTTTAATGCTTTTACCAACCTCCTTTGCCATTTGCCTAGTCTTATTTGTGATGGAAAAACAAAACAAAAAAACAAACAAGAGTTCTCTGTCTGTTTCCATAGGCATTCATGTTTTAATCTGAGCTGCTAATCTATGCAATTATTATCAGCAAATATTTTAACAACTTGATCTCCTTTTCACTTATTTTTAAGTTAAACTTTACTACACCAAACCTCTTCTAGCCTCTTCCCATCCCCCTTTGTGCAAAAAAAAAAAAAAAAGGAAAAACTGTATTTGAATGCAGTAGAGTCAATCACAGCACAAAATGGTTTTGAATTGTAATATCTAGAATCAGGCCACAGAGCTTTTAGAAATCAATCAGGAATTCTTTCTTCTTAAATCAGTTTTCTGCCTGATTCCGCAAAAAAAACCCTTACTGCCTAAGTATCACCACCATGCCCCTCTCTGTGACAGTAGTACATTTGGTCCTAATCTGGTTGCTTCTTTTAATATGCTTAGATTGTGGCTTTGCTATTTCCTGCTTTAATTGATTTCTGATCTTTTTTTTCTTTAAGGGTACTAGAGATTTTATGTCTTTATTCCTAGAAGATACATCATCCTTAAATAGATGTTCCTTGTCACCAAGGCTTAAGAAACCATAATTTAAGACCCCAAGTTGTTTTATGGGTGCCTGACAAACATCACTTAGCTCTTACCTCCTGAACACCTTCTGCCTCAAATGATCATAGTCCACAAATAATTAAAAAAAAAATCTTTAGTTATGTATTTGTGTTTTTTAATGTTTGTATGTTTTTCATTATGTATAACAACTGTAAACTATGTGTTACACAAATCTTTAAACAGCAAAATTGTATGATCTTTCTCCACCTTGTTTTGACAGTAAGATGAAAGTGTGGAAGAGGTGGAAGCAGAGGCAAGTGACCTAGGAGGAGTATAGAGCTGCTGTTTGATCATGCAAGTATATGGTTAGGAAAGCCATGGCTGATCTGAAGTTGAATTTGGCAAAAGATGAGAAGAGAAACAAGAAAGGATTCTGCAAGCAAATCAGCAGCAGAAAAACAACTAGGGAAGACACGGACCTACTGCAGAATGGGGCAGGGAAACTGGTGACAAAGGACATGAAGAAAGCAGAGGTATTTAATGCCACCTTTGCCCCATTATTTACCAGGAAAGATGGGCTTTAGGAGTCCTAGGTCCCTGAGACTAGAGAGAAAGTCTGCAGCAAGGAAAACTTACCTTCAGTGGAGGAAGACAGGGAGCACTTAAACAGAACATACAAAAGTATGCATCCTTGTAGCAAAGGACGCCAACAGTATTTCACGATGCATTAGGAAGAGTGTCACCAGCAGGTTGAGGGAGGAGATTGCCTCTACTCAGCACTGGTGAGGCCACATCTGGAGTACTGTGTCCAGTTCTGGGCTCCCGAGTACAAGACAGATATGGACTTACTGGAGCAAGTTTAACACAGAGCCACAAAGATGATTAAGAGACTGGAGCATCTGACACATGATGAGAAGGCAAGACAGGTGAGACTCTTCAGCCTAAACAAGAGAAAGCTCAGGGGGATCTTAAGCAATGTATATAAATACCCAGTGGGAGGGAATGAGCAAGAGGAAGCCAGATCCTTTTCAGTAGCACCCACTGACAGGATAAGAGGCAATGGACAAATTTTCCTGAACATGGGAAAACTTTTTTACTGTGAGGGTGATCAGACACTGCAACAGGTTGTCCAGAGCAGCTGTGGAAATACTCAAAACCCAGCTGGACACAGTCCTGGGAAACCTGCTGTAGCTGACCCTGCTTGAGCAGGGGGTTAGACTAGATGGTCTCAAGAGGTCCTTTCCACCTAAACAATTCTATGATTCTGTGAAATTAAATAGTACCTTTCCTTAGGCCCTCACTTCAAGCAAGATTTTTGTCTATTATCAGTAAAATACAAAAACATTCAAAAGCTGACATGTAGTGGGAATGGAAAAACAGATTTACCAAATCACAGGCCAAGCTACCTCACATAAATTGGATATAATTTTTATTCTTTTACATCAATTACAGGTACAGCAACTAAATAACAAAAAAATGCAAAAACCACTCAACAAATTCCAGTTTTGAGATTACATACACAAGCAAATGTGAAAAAAATTGTGGTACCCAGCCACTGACCAACCTAAAAATGTATTTAAACAAAGAGATTCTCAGCAAGCCCTGGATATAATTGCTTTTCTGCTCTTGACTTCTTCAGATATTTGCCACACAAACGTGATAAATATGTCACAAAAAGCTGTTTGGTTCCTATCAAATTACATCAATACGCAGTAACTAAAAAGCCAAAGCCATTTATTCTTCAGAAATTCAGAGGCATAGCAGGTTTGTAACCAAGATTTTAAACCAGTCTAAAAATACCTGTAACTTCCGTGTTTTAATTTAGTTGTATTTTAACAGCAGACTTTACATGCACAGATCCTTTAATTTCAGTGCTTGATCAAGATTTTTGGGGGTGTTTTTTGTTGGGTTTTTTTAAGCAATTTTTCAGACTTAACATTATTTCGACATGTATGCAATTCCTGATATTCGTATGTCTACTTTCTTTTCATTCTCCCCAGCATTTATATAGTACCTACAACTCTTCTACCATTTCAGTTACCAGGCAATAGACTGTAGCAATGTAACATAAAACTTCCATGAACATAAAACTGCATAATTCTGAAGAGAGAGATGCTTCAGGGCAGTAGAGAACACTGAGATTACCAGATTGGAAACCTGCAATATGTAAACTAATACAGTAAAACCGTTGGGAAAAACAAATTCTGACTTTTTGACTAAAAATAATCTGAGTTTTCAACTAGTTCAAAGCAAAATCCAAGGAGCCCAGCCAATCCTGGCTCCTTTGAAATCAACAGGAACATGCCAAGCTGGCATGGTAATGCCACTGTTGAACTGGTTGCTGCCTCCCAATTTTTCTATACCTATTTTTGAACTGAACAGTCAAACTCACTTAGTCTTTCAATTTACCTTAACTGACATCAAAATAATACACTTCTATATTACCACATCACTTTTATGACAGTTGACTAGAATAAAGGAACTAATGAAAACAAGTAATTGAAATTAAAATACCTGTTATTGAACAGTACACTATGTGAGGAGCAATCTTTTTAATGTCTTCATAACCTAGACCCATTTCAGCCAGTTTCCCAGGGATGTAGTTTTCCACAAAAACATCAGACACTGCTGCAAGCTTTAGAAAAGAAAAGGAGTAAGATTTGTTAATGAGCTTCCAAAAGTTCAATAAATTCCTCACATAACTTCATTTAAAAATGTCACTAATCAAAATGGCTCTAGTCTTTCTGACAAAAGAAAACTTACAAACCTGGTTTTGGCCTGTTAGAATGTGCATCTCTGCAAACTACATATTAGAGATGCTGCATATCTAGAAAGAAGACTGTCAAAAACCTAAAGTGACTAGACAAAACTGTAATATATTATCAGTATCACATCAATTTCCCAAGACTTGAGAATAGTTTACAGAACAATGATCACCTTTATACCTGCACTTAACTTGAGAAAGGGGGGGACGGGGAGAAAGAATGCATCTTTATCCTTCACACTTTCTCCACCTTAGAAATAATTTTATAAATTGTTTTTCATTTTAAAATCATCGATTACAATTACTGTAACAGAAGCCATATATCTCACTTCCTGTATGTAGAAGCAGAATAGGGAGCCCAAAAATTTTATTAAGTTAAAATGAACACCTTATAGTCACCTCAATTAGAATAGTGCTGTCAAGCTCTGCAATGTGACTTTCTCCATCACATATAAATGAATGACCTAGTCCAAAAATCTACTGAAGGTAAAGATTATCATATAAACTTGATGGCTTTAAATTAATTTTTTCTTATAAAAATTATAAATAGATACGCATCTACATGTTTCAATAAGACTAAAACTAATTAAGAACTCCTGAAGCAAGAGAACTACATATTAAAAGAAAAATGTATGCCTTGGGGGAGTTGGAGTTTTTTTGCTTGGTTGTTCCTGTCCCCAGGAATTTAACAAACTATTCCCTTACAGGTACACATGTTTGTGCACACATTTTTAAGCATAACCTACAACATTTAGGTTTTTAATGCTATTTGCAGCTGATCAGTCGCATTCTCTGAAACTACCGTGTCACTGTCTGATTAATATATACAGTATATTAGACCAGGTTCTATAAACTAGTGTCATCATAACAGCAATCACAATCATTTTTGTTCTAGCATGTAGGCTGTTCAGCTGAACTTAAGGTCAAAGAAGCTGCCAAGCCAGCAAGTATTTAACAGGAAAGATAGAAACTAATTCTTATTCAGACAAGGCAGCACACAACTTCTAAATAGTTTAACTGGATGCATGGAAGTGACATTAATCAGAAACTAAGTTTAGCATGCAGTAAAGGTGCATTTTAAAACAGGTTATTAAGTATTTTTGAAGTGGCTATGTCAAGAACCTGTAGGACTACAGTAAAATGAAAAACAGTCTCCAGATTCTTAATAGGCATTGCAGGATTTCAGTGTGGACAGCTGGCTGGTTTGTTAATTCATGATTCCATAGAAGTGAACAGAACATAACTTCACAGAAGTTATTAAAAACCAGGCATTTGTTACAGGAAGGTTCTCAAGAAGATCCAAGTTTCCCCAGAGCTAAAGCACTTGCTAGTAAAAACAGAAGTAGGTCAGACAGATCTACAGCTGTCCCAATCCTCTATGCAGGACAGCAGATCAAGCTACCAAAGTAAGGTAAGGGGAACACAATAGGGGTAAGCTTTTTTTTTTTTAATAGCATGCCTTTATGAAAAATAACTTAAGGGGGTTTTATTTTCTCTTTAAATCCTTCATAGTTCATACATAAATACTCTTCAAACTAATAATACTACAGCCTTAGCTTAATTCATTCAAGAGACAAAATCAGTTACAATTTGTGTATTGCTTTCACTGGTATTTTATAATCTATTCAATTTACAGTGATTGTATGGGCTAAAATGGTTTAAGAGTTGTTGTCCATCTCATACTGAAGAAATATCATCTCCTAGAAGCCACTGAGGAATAAAGCATGACATACAGTACTGTAACATAAAAATCACCATAACCCTGGACTTGGCAACATACATGGGACAGCAGCAGTGCTAAGTGGGGATACAATGACTTGGGCCCAGTTTAGCTATGTATATATTCTCAGAAATGGACATGAATTTCTAAGACATCTTACAAGTGCTGTCAGCTCTGCCACTGAAGTTTTCATGACACTTGCAAATAGTCTTTAATGTGTAAAGGCAGCACCCTGTATAGTACTTTTTTTGATGCTCACTGAACCAAGCATAGGTACCCAGGGTTCTGCCACTGTGAGGAACTGAATTCAGACTCTGATCCAAACAAACTGTATGTTATTAAAACTCAAAGGGATTTTCAGTCTCAATGGGATTTTAAGTCCACTGTCAAATGAAATTTCACACTTCATGTCCTAGAAGTCCTCTGAACATATCACCTGTATTTTAACCTCTACTAACAGAGCAATACAACGCAAACCTGAGTTGGAATACTATGTATTCCAGATAGGACACTGATATGCTCAATGTCTATGCCTCAGGAAAGAAAAAAGGCATCATGCATGCCAAAGTAGTCATTAAATTGAGTAACAAATAATGATGCTACTAACTTTATAAAGCAAACTATTCATACCTTTTGGCAGTTTTGTTTGGGGTTTGGGGGGGGGGTGGGGGTGGGGGGTTTGTTTTTTACAAAAGCTCCACACAGAGGAGAATGTGCATACACACACATATTTGTGTGTGTGTGTGAATAGTTTGCTTTATCAAGTGAGAAGGCACACGAGACATGCTGACCTATCAGCTAAAGGTAATAGAAGGGAAGAAGGAGTGCCATCAGCTCCCAGCAAACTGAATTCTCCCAAGTTCTTCATGAATAAAGAGAAAAGTTAATTAGTTAAGGCTAAATACTCCAGACACAGGCATCCTCAAGGTTCTTAAAATGAGCTTCTGACAATAACTGCTGAATAATGCTCTAAAGAGATATTGAGCCATATTACAACAAAAGGATGTCAGAGCATGGGACTGGTGCGCATACCATCACTGAAGAGAAAAAAAATAATTTTCATTCAGGAAGACATACAAATATTTGGAAGGCAGTTAACAGTAAGCCAAAAGCATTAGTAAGGAAGACAGGGCTACAAGTGACACAGAATAAAGAAACATAAAAAAGACCAAAGAAAAATGTTGTGGGAATCATGTAATCATGTAATTATGAAAGAGCAGACCCTTGGACAAGTATTTTGTAGTGCTGTGCCAAAGGAAGAAAACCAGCCGGGACTCTTGATTAACAGATTTCTTCAGCTCACTTGATACTACTGACTGAATTATCAAGCCTGTGCTTTTGTCATATACCTAAAGACTCTCTACTCCCTTGTTTTTAATATGATTCTAGATTCTGAGATTTGCCCTCTTCTACCTATATGGAATTTACGAGAGGGAGAAACAAAATTTATTCTAACCATGTTACCTTTCTTAATAAAAAAATTATAACCTTATTACTTTTCTTTGTAGGGCTTAGGCTCAGGAGACAATTCTTATTTATGTATGAGTAACTAGTGTCACAAACTTGAATTTCTTCTTGCCATCAATTACTTTACAGACACGAACGCTACTTTTCATAGTAACAAATAAATTGCTGAGTAACACTCAATTCTATACACACCTGTCCTGATGTTACCAGGAGACAAGTGAAGACAAAAGTCTGTTATAGATAACTTCCCTTTACATATTCCTTTTGATAAAACGCCAAACAGAAGAAGTTATATTCTGGTTCCATTTGAGATGCAATAAGGGAATGTCAAGACCTCTGCACCAAATACTTCCAAAAACTATCACTCTAAATCAAGCAGAACAATGAACAACTCCACAAGTAGAGTCACATTTCAATAATGCCTCATCACTTCGGTCCACAATGTTGCTATATCACAGATGGGCATGCCCTTGATTTAAGGAACAGAAAGCTGTAGTGGTTATGAAAGCAACTTTAATATAAAGGATAGAAACTGTAAGAAACAACTTTGTCACAGGAGATCTCCTCATTGCCACAGCTAGCATGGTAAATACTTAGAGTTAGTTCTCTCACTGGAAATTCCATAATGTCACATCTTAGGAACTAACTCTCATACATGCTTGACTATTTCAGTGACATCAAGCTAAGGGAAAAATTAATATTGCTGCTGGCAGGAAGCGTTTGTTTGTATCTCTAAGTACTCTTACTGCCAGCTATCCTATCTTCAGCATCATGGCTGCTCTACATTACAGTGATACAAGAGATCTTACCAGTAATAAAAGGGTGGGAAGCCCAGCACTGAGCTGGCAGGGAGGATGCTGCTCATGTCTTGCATGACAAATGAGGGAGAAGAAAGTTGCTGCTTTGATTTAAAAATTATGTGGGATTTGAACTCAACCAGGCACCTGAGCCTCAAGCACAAAGGTTATATTGCAAATTCTTAAGTCACCAGCCATTCAACTCCACAGACCATAAAAAGGTTCTCCATATTGCAGGCAGAAAGTTATAGATTTAAAACCAGAATCAAGCAGTAATCTTCCTGTACATATGTCAAGATGAGACAAGGGGAACTTCCTAGCCACAAATAGTGGCAATCACATAAGAAGCTTATGCTGAAGCCATCTTTTATCCAGCTCACCCTGACTCATAGGCCCAGCTGCCTTTAACTCTTCAAACAAGTCCAGCCCACACATGCGGAATCAGTGGACATTTTGCATAAAACAGTTTTTCTTTCACCATTTTTAAAGATCAAATAACAAGCTAGCCTTCTTACGCAAGAGGAACATTTTTTTATAGCCCTTATTTAGAATATCACTAGTTTATCCAGAAACACATCTGTATTATACCATGCAAAACTATTCCAAATGACAGTGTCTGTTTCCAAAACCTTTAGAAGACAAACATACAGGTTCATAACAAATCAACAATAAATGGTTCTGTTCTGCAAAGAGAAAAGGTACTGCAGAATCCTTGGCTTATAAACTGCAAAGATTTCCATATAAAGCTGACAGGGAAGAAAAAAGGTCAAAAGTATCAGACAACTTTATCTATTTCCATTTCATGCAATATTCCCAACAAAAAATACTACCAGATAAATTCCACTTATTGCAGGACACATACAGCCTCACTGTGAAAAAGTGATAGGAACTGATATTGAAACAAACTAACAGAAGCCAGCTCACCCTCTTAAATGCGTTAGTACTGCAGAGTTAAAAACAGAGCACTAGCAAGTAGCAGGTCTTACATTTCTCAATAAATAAAAAGGGATGACAAAGCACAAGTTTCACAGAATGTGGAATGGGATGTTTTTATTAATTTTTCAATGGAAAAATGGATCACCCTTAAAAGACTCTTACATTCTGAACAAGAAAACAAATATTAAGTTTGACCTACAGGACAGTATTTCTCAGAAATATGCAGAGCAACTGAAGTCATGAATACACAATAACATTCAAAAACCTGCAAATACTGGAGCCCACTATCTCCTCTTTGTAAGCTGCTCACTGACTTCATTAGATCAGTCCAGCTTGACTCTTTCTAATGAAGTACTACAGCAAGATCAAATACAGCAACAGTAAAAGGAAAGCACTAGTCTGTTATGACCTTTTCCTCACAATATTTCATTTGAAGCTTCTGATGACATTTTCATGTAGATTTTATATCTATAATCATTAGAAATTACACTGAACATTCAGTCCAAAAATCAGAGTACAGAGGCTATATACTGTAATTTAACAAATTTACTGCACACATTTTTAATTATCGGATATCAAATAAATACTTGAAATGCAGAGTTTATTCTTTATTACTTAGGATCAAAACAATACAAAACAGGCACAGTTTGCATGCTATCAAAACATACCTCTCTGATTAGCTTTGCTCCTTTTGAATCCTTCATGTTGATAGCTATACTCTGGGGATTAAAAAAAAACAACAGTAATTTATGTAAAAGCCCTTCTGGTGATTGTCAGCCTCTTCTAGAGATAACCAACAGTCAAGTTTCACACCACAGCTAAATCAATTAAGTAAATTTTAACACAGACCCCACCTCCCCCTGCAAAAAAAATTCTGCTGGTAAAACAAAGTGAACTGTCTCACCAATGGATCAGAGAAGCACCAAAACAAGCCTGACAAATGTGCAGCTGGGAGCTGCACTGCAGTCTGTTCACTGTATGTTTGCACAGCACCTACTACTGCAAGTACATGTGGGGACACCACAATCATTTGTTTGAATAACAACAAGCCATTAAACAGCTCAGACATGTCACGAAACCATCTTAATCCTGAAGTTTCACAAGCTTTAGCCAACCTAACTGTGGTACGATGCCTGCTCTCCTCCAGCTCCAGCTGATGCAGATCAGGTGAGTTGATGCACCTGAAAAACCTGATCCTTCAAATAAAATAACCCTTAATTTCAACAGGGTTAATTTTCAGTCAATTTGTACCAGCAACTGAGGACTGGCAGGGCCACTCTTGCTTTTTGAATTTGCCTCAGCTGACCACAGCACCACACCAGAAGTTTGCAGCCTTCTTTGTTCAAAAGAACTCTTTGTTCTTCTCCTGAAATTTATTCATAACTTAAGGCCAATTTAACTATTGCTCAGTTACATACATTAAGAATCAAAGTGTTATGTCTTCAGTTGTAATTATAGAAAACTTAGGCTAATGTTCAATACCACACTCCATTTACCTTTTTATTTCTATTGACACTGAGAAAATAAACACTTTCTGTTCCAGCAAAAGGTGGGCCCCAGGCTCTTGTATCATCACCAGCTCCTGAAAGAAATACCATCACATTTTCATAGCTGCCCAATATTATACTGCCAACAAATAAAAAGTTTTCCTCCCACATCATATTTAAACCACCTAAGCTTCATCTAGCAGGCACAACAAAAATTAGTTTAATATGTATATTTTAGGATATTTATTTCAAAAAAACCACCTAAAAGTGAATGTGATTAAGCAAAGTGAACATAGCGTTTGCTAGTGCCAGGATTACTTTTAGGCTTCAAAATACTAATAGAGCCACACACCACCAATGTATTTGTGGGTTTTTTGGTTGTTTTTGTTTGTGGGTTGTTTTTTTGTTTTCCTTTTGGTTTGGGGGGGCGGGGCACAGTGTTTGTTTTTAACTTAAAGCAGAACTACAATGCCATTCTTTTAGGCCATCCGGAAGAATTTAGTAGAAGCTCTTGTCCTGCATCAAGTCACAGAGGGCACATGGTTAACAAACTATTCCTGAAACGCTCTGAACCCAACATCAAGATACCACTGATCAGCAATAACTTCTTAAGCTGCATGCTGCAGAACACCAACAAAAAGAAGCACTTGCTATAGCTGGTACAATCCCCCACCTCCAGCCCTTCCAGATATGCTGCTGCCTTACAGAAAGGCAAGATGGCATTACAGCTGCTGCAGACACTGATGTCACTGTATCATTTATGCTTAATTTCCAAGTTTAAACCTTTCTTAAAGGTCACAAAGACTGGCAATCTATTTTAATTAGAATTAAAGCTAAATTTAAATTCAGATATAATCATGATCCCAAGTGCTAGCAAGCATGCACATTCCTAGATTTATTTCAATATCTAGACTTTTATCTACTTGCTAACTTCACAAGTGAAAACTTTCTGTAGCGAGGCAACACAGAAGACTCTTTGATACTAGCATAGGTACAGAAACAAGCTGAAGGACCTTTGGTCTTACACAATATAGCCACTGTCATAATTATACTATGGTAATACAAAGTCTACAGTCATTTAAGATCAACTGTGGCAGAAGTTATACAAACATATAAATTATTCATCAACATTTGTCCTGTTTAGTGTCTCAAAGAACAATTTTGGTTCAAGCAGGAAGCTTGGGGAAAAAAAAATACTCCCTTCTGTATGTTACCAGTTCAAGCCATTCAAAACAACACACTTCTGTAATACTTTCCATGTAGGATGCTAGTGTGGCTACTATCCTTTATGGATTAATACTCCTGTGAAAGTAGACATCCTCTCACGTAAAGAGCCAATCACTCACATTCTAAAATGTTTGAAACTCAGAATTCTCAGGCTGCCCTTCTTCACAAAACAAAACTCAGAGCTGGAATGCAAATCTCCAAAACCATTACTTCATACTTAACCACTGACACTGCTCCATTCCTACTACCTAAATACTTGGAATAATACCGCTGTCAGTCTCATCTGATAGTACAAAATTGATGCAGTAATTGATTGTCACAAAAGTGAAAATGTTTGAAATTTAATGTTTGAAACAATGGTGAGTGATTAAGGATGACCCATAGGTTGATGTGACAAAACTTTTGTTAGATATTCAATGTTTTGTTAAATGTTCAAACATTCAATATTTCCTATTTAAAATAAAAATATATGGAATGTAATATGTTTTAGTATTTCAAGTGTGTAAGTGTACCTTCACCAGCTCTTTTCAAAACTAATAATACCAAATGAGAGA
Organism: Haliaeetus leucocephalus; assembly: GCF_000737465.1. Lineage (NCBI taxonomy): Eukaryota > Metazoa > Chordata > Aves > Accipitriformes > Accipitridae > Haliaeetus > Haliaeetus leucocephalus. The sequence continues at coordinate 1,250,749 of NW_010973244.1, read as the reverse complement.
AACTTAAAATATGGAAATTAAAGAAGGAAAAAAAATACCTGACATAACGTGCAGCTGCTATGGCATAATTACATGCCTCAAATGCATAATGATGCATAAAACTGAAAGCCAAATGCAGGGAATATTTCTTAAAAAGAACTGAATGCCATGCAATTTGTTATTCTTCTTGTATGGTCTCACGAACTAACAAGTGTAGCTATTCCATAAGAATGAAGCATTTTTTTTACCATTACCCAATCCTCAACAACCCTGAATAAGAAGTACATGTGCTGAGTGGAAAAAAAAAAAATTGTGTTATGCTAAAGTACACAAAAATAAAGTAAGTACTATTTATAAAGCTAATGACCCAGAGTCCAATCAGACTCAGAAGGAGCTACACAAGTTTCTGCATCTGAAAACACACACTTGAAGATTGTTAACCTCAGACACTTTCAGCACTAGTATGAAGATTTGCATGCAAATTCAGAAATCTCCCTTTTCCAATGAACTCCCATCTCCACCTACACAGGGATATCAGATCCCAGACTTTAAAGATACAACTACCTCATGCAGAAAATAACTTTTATCACTTTGCACAATTCCAAAGAAAGATTTCTCTGACAAGCTAATTTTTAATTAACAAGCTGCAATTGTACTGGAATATTAAAACTACTCTACCAGTGTCATGGTTTACCCCCAGCCGGCAGCAAAGCACCACACAGCCACTCACTCACTCCTCCCCCACCCAGTGGGATGGGGGAGAAAATCAAAAACAAGTGAAACTCATGGGTTGAGATAAGAACAGTTTAATAATTGAAATAAAAATAATAAAAAAAAAATTGTCGTGGTTTAACCCCAGCCAGCAAATAAGCACCACGCAGCCGCTCACTCACTCCCCCCCCATCCAGTGGGATGGGGGAGAAAATCAGGAAAAGAAGTAAAACTCATGGGTTGGGATAAGAACGGTTTAATAGAACAGAAAAGAAGAAACTAATAATGATAACACTAATAAAATGACAAGAGTAGTAATACAAGCATTGCAATGTATAAATCATGCGCAGTGCAATTGCCCACCACCCACTGACAGACACCCAGCCACTCCCCGAGCCGCAATTCCCCGCCCCCACTCCCCCCAGTTCCTAAACTAGATGGGACGTCCCATGGTATGGAATACACCGTTGGCCAGTTTCGGTCAGGTGCCCTGGTTGTGTCCTATGCCAACTTCTTGTGCCCTGGCTGGGCATGAGAAGCTGAAAAATCCTTGACTATAGTCTAAACACTACTGAGCAACAACTGCAAACATCAGTGTTATCAACATTCTTCACATACTGAACTCAAAACATAGCACTGTACCAGCTACTAGGAAGACAGTTAACTCTATCCCAGCTGAAACCAGGACAATAATATAATAATAATAATAATAATGAAAAGGAAGATTAGAAGAGTGAAATATAAACCAAGACAGACAAGTGATGCACAATGCAATTGCTCACCACTTGCCGACTGATGTCCAGTTAGTTCCTGAGCAGCAATCCACCCCCACTCCCCACCCCAGCCAACTCCCCCCAGCTGATATACTGGGCATGACATCACATGGTATGGAATACCCCTTTGGCCAGTTTGGGTCAGCTGCCCTGGCTGTGTCCCCTCCCAACTCCTTGTGCCCCTCCAGCCTTCTTGCTGGCTGGGCATGAGAAGCTGAAAAATCCTTGACTTAGTCTAAACACTACTTGGCAACAACTGAAGACATCAGTGAGTTATCAACATTCTTCTTGTACTAAATCCAAAACCACAACACTATACCAGCTACTAGGAAGAAAATTAACTCTATCCCAGCTGAAACCAGGACAACCAGTCAAAATGCTTGCCAACCCCACTAGATCTGTATAGTATTACACAAAAGCAGTGCTAACAAAACACATATATATTTTAAATACTCATATTACCTTTCTTCCTTGTAATAGTAAGGATGAAAATAGAAGGTGGAGTTTCTGTTTCAAAAATTAAAGTGCCTGTCATTTTATCAGTATTCTAATCCTGAGTAGTAAAATGTATTCCCATTTAAAATTATTTAAGACATGTTGGCTCAAAGGGAAGTGAGCTGAAGATTCTGAATTCCCAAATGGGAAAAACGTGTTTTCCATAAATCTTCTGTAACTAATTGTTGGAAGGATTTGTATGTTTGTCAAATTTTACACGTCAAACACTACACCTAAAACCCTGTTTTAACCCTCTCACCACGTTACAAAGAAACACCATACACCTAAGCATTCACAAGCCCAATTTAAAATCTAAGCAAAGTCCAAACAATTCAAACAAAATCAATTTAGTATTGAGTGATGGAATAAGGCACTTTTGTAAGGGGTGACTCAGAACCGGTTTGTACATTAATATCTGAAGAAGTTGCCTGACCTTACAACTTCAGCTTTCTCACACTCTTTTCTAAATATAGACACAGACTACTTCTGATCAAAACACACATATGTGGAGCACAGTGTTAAGCTTTAAGCAAACAGATCATACGTGTATAAGCAAACCTACTAATACCTAGCTCTCTACCATGCCAGAAATAGTACTAGGATGTAAAATATTCTCAAAACTCGAAAACTGCTGGCTCAAAAAAAATATACAAATACCTACATAATTATTTCTTAGCATAATACCATACGCACACTCTCACCAAAAACATACCATTACCAAATAAAGGTAGTATTGTCTTTCTAAATATTTTCAGAAGTTTTCAATCTTGCATTCTCAGTCATATTAAATTACATAAAAAACTATTTGTTAAACTACCCCACATTCTTATATCTAAAATAGATAAACAAAAATCTTACCTGGTCTTTCCACTTTGATAACTTCAGCCCCTAGATCTCCTAAAATCATCGTGGCAAAGGGCCCTGCAAGCACCCTGTAACATTAAAAAAGATTGTTTTCTTAGTTTTTCCTATCAGAATATTTGCATCTAGACAGACTGTTCCAAATTACAGACAAAACACAAACCTTGTTAAATCAAGAATTTTCACAGCATCCAATGGCTTTACATTACTAGCACCTGACAAGAAAGAGAAAACAGTTACTTACTCCTGAATTATTTTTTTTGTAAGATGTTTCTCATTGGTAGCCTAAAACACTGTTTTTATGACACTCTCCCATCACCCTCCCCAAATAAAGGATAATAAAGCTTTCTGCACAGGTAGGTTATCAGGAGTATGTTAAGTTAGTAAATCCTTTCAAAGTTGGAAAATGTTATGGTTAGCATTGCAGAACCTATTCTAAACACCTAGCAATTCTACAATAAAGCTACTTTTTAGAGATATTTTTGTATGTTCCTTCCATAAACACTCATATAGCTTTTAAAGACTAATCTGAAGAAAGATCCAATAAAAGCATAGCAAGCAACATCAGAACGACACAAACTAAAACTAATGGGTAGCAGACCCACGCGAAGCATAGTATCCTCACAAAGTGTTTTGATCTGTGTAGACCTATGCACTTGCATCACACACACACACACAAAAAAAAAAAGAGTATCTGCATTTCAAAACAGAGGTTACAAAACTGAAGACAGAATACATGAACTGAGGAAATACTCATTCTATCTTTAACTTTCAATGGCAGTCGCATATGCAAGATACTAAGAAATCACAATGCTTTCCTCCTTTCCCTCACCCTTTCCAACATGAACAGCTCTAAGAAACCACAGCAGCGGCAGTAAGCGTCACAGACAGAGCAAGCAATCTCATAGTCTAGACCACAGGTTTACCAACTCTCTCTTTGGTGACCTTGGGTTATCTTCTGCTAACACAGTGTCTTTAATTGCAGGCTGGGGATGCAAACACTTCACAACCCCATGTGGATGGTAATTTCATCACTATTTGGAAAGTGGTCTCATACCACACAAAAAAAAAAAAAAAAGCACCTAGCCAATAACACCACAAAGATTACACAATACTAACCCATGGTAAGCATATCTTTTTGGTGTTTGTCCAGGTAAGATAAAGATGTAAAACATGGGGAAAAAACACTACAAAAAAAACCAAGTAATTCAAGCACAGACCTCCTTACAGAACACGAAGGAGAAAAGAACCACAGTCCCTCAAAGCATGCAGGGCAGTGTGGTGTGTCTCCTGAGTAATGCAACATTGAATGCCTGTGTCACCTGCTCCACACTCCCTCCATCAGACCTGAGCAACCCTTCAGTCACCCCCGTAACTCTCCCTCCTACCTTACTGTATATATGGTAAGAAGGAGATGGATATAGAGAGATATACATAATAAAAAAGCTACAGAGATATGAAGCAGCATTAGGAATTCAAGACTTCTGCTAAAACGTTTTCATTCACCATACTGCTCTCAGTGAGAACACTTGCATCCCATTCTTCATCTTCAAAACATTTTCCTCAATTATTACCAATCACTCCAGAGGGATATGATCTTAACATGTTTTGGTTTTTAATATGATATGCAGACCAAACAGCATGTTGAAAACAAGCTCATCTAGGACTGCCCATCTATTTCGCACACTTCAAAGCCTTTGGGAAAACTCAGGCTGCCACCTCTCTTCAATGCTGCGCACCTCAGTGAAAGTTCCAAGAAAATACTTGTGCTTGTGCCACGTAAACACCACAGATCCTCCAGCGTAACCTCAATTTTATCAAGTTGGCTCTAGTTGAGCAAACACTTAAGCGTATGCTTGTCTGTTAAGGAACTGAGTGCACCACTTGCTTCATGATGGCATTACTCTGCATTTACAGAAAAGAGGTAAACAACAGCTTTACTGAAGAGCACAGCTCCCTAAAAAAAAAAAATATATCATTTTAGTTAACAAAAAGGGTCCATCTTCCTCTATTCTTTCCACACCTTTTAAAGCTCCACTCTCCCACTCAATAGCTCACTTATTCTCCTCCTGAGCCAGCATTTAGTGTTACTTATATTTCTTACAGACACACTACCAGAACAGCAAGTTTTCAGAGCCAACAGGTTCTCTGCCTGGGCTGAGTTGCAGGAATCCATAAAGATATTTCTCAAAGAAGCCTATAAAGTGTTAAGATTAGTCTGTAAATATGCATTTAAGCATAACTAAGACTGATGAATCCTTACTAATTATTATATCGCTCACATTATGGTAACATCTAAGACTCCATTCAGGGACTGGGACTCTTCTATAGTTGGAACAGAACAGGGGAGTACAGTTGTTGTTTCAGAGACAAACAGACCATTGTGAATTTTTTTTTAAAGTTGGTAAATAACATTGATGTCCACAATGATGAAGAAACACGAGAAAAAGGAGAGATCAAAACCTTGTGTTTGAAAAGCTGAGAAAAAAAAATAGACCTGTTAGCCTCTTCAAACCAGAAGAGCCCAGATATTCAGAAAAGAAAATATATAGGACCTAGACTTGCATTCAAGCAAGACGCTAATTTGCTGAAACAATTACAATAGAAAGCCTTCTGACTATCAGAGAAACAGCAGTTTGGGTACACTGATCCTGAGTACCAGAGCACTACCAACCCCTTATTGCAGGAACAAAAAGAAACAAAACCACACCACAAACAGAAGAGATCAGAGTTGATCAGTATTGACCAAAGCGTCTCCTGTTGTGGTGGTGGTTTGGTTTTTTCCCCTCACTAGCCTCCTATCAGGCACATACCCAAAGTTAAACTTTTCCCACAGAGTGTTTTTTGTTGGAATTCTGGCTCAATAGTCTAAATTCTCTAAAATGTGAACTTACATTTTTCTCTTGTATTTTTGCTTTTAATTATTCCAGTAATTTGATGATTGAAAGAAAAATCCACTCTCTCAGCTTTAACTATATCCTATTTCTAAACTCTTTATTCCCACAATGCTTGAATTTACTGTAAATTAGACAGTCATATGTATCTTTTATAAATAACTTTGATGAAGAATAGATCAACTGACTCTCAATATGATTTAAACTCTTTAGTTAAGCTCAGAAGGTTGTCCCAAGGTTGGTACAACATAACAATATGAGTAAGCAACCAAAAGAGAGATCCATCTATAGAACAGAAATTAATTTGCATGTCATATTCCCCCGAAAAAGCTTTCCTTCACACTTGTAAGTGACAGAAGAGGGCACTAAGAAGAGAGCTTATTAGTACATTTAATATTCTGGCACCAATGCAAATTAACAGTAAATAGATTCTGTTCCAATTACATCCAGTTCCGGAGGACATCACTCCTTAAGTCTATTGTCTCTACTTTGATTGCACAATCAATATTTTTTTAATTTATACATGCAGCAAGTTACCATCAGATCCATCACTACCATGGATTAATTCACTATCGATAGGTACACTCCAAGCAGGGATGCACTTGGTATGTTCGTCTTGGGAAACAGATCTCCAAACTTCCTTCTATTCTAGCGCAATCAACACAACTGGTAATATTTTTCTATGTTTTTAAGTGAGAAATCTGAAAGCCAGAGGAAAATTACTTCGTTGCAGCTCGGTTTTATTTTTCTTCGTTAAACAAACAAACAAACAACTGCATTAAGTCACGAGTCTTGTAACCTTTGAAAAAATCAGCCCTAGAACTGGACAGCAGGCACTTCAGCCTCCCCCCGCTCCCCATTAGCCGAAGCTGCCCGCAGAGCTAACCCGCTCCCTGCCACACGCCAAGCGGGGCTGCCAGCAGCGCGGCGCGGCCGCCGTGCAAAGTCCAGCTGCAGTTCCCCTCGGCAAAGCCCCGCAGCCCGGCAGGGAGCGGAGCAGCGGACCGAGCCCACGCAAGCGGCCGCGTCTGCCCCAAGCGCGGCGGCGAGGCGACCCCGGCTCGCCGCCCCACGACCTCGATCTCGCCCTGGCGCCACAGGCCCCGCGGTGCCGGGGAAGGCAGGGCCAGGGCCGGCAGCGAGCTCAGCACCTGGCCACCGGCACGCTGCAGCCCCGTCCTCCTCCTCACAGCAGGCCACGGGGCGGACCGCGGCGCTGCGAGGCAGCGGCGGCAGCTGACCTCCCTCAGGTCTTCATCGTCCCTCCCGCCACCCCAGCGAAACGGCTGCGACCCGTGCCCGGGCCGCTCGCGCGCCTGCGGCACCGCCGCAGAGCCCCGGCGGGACTTGCGCGGGCAGAGGGGCCCGACGAGGCGAGGGAGGGAAGGGGAGGCTGAGGAGGAGGAGAGGGGCGCGGCGCGGCTACCTGCCGGGGGAGCGCCTTCGCCCCGCGCCCCGCCGCCGTTCCTAGGGGAGGCGGAGGCGCCGCTCAGGGCGCCGGGGCGGCGCGGCGAGGCGCTGCCGCTAGCAGCTGCGGGGCGAGGGCTCCTCCACAGCCCGCCGCCACAGAGGCGGCTCCTTCTTCCCAGCCCGGCGCGCAGCATCTCCGCGCGCCGCCGCCCGCGACTCGAAGCAACGCCGAGCGCCCCGCCGAGCGCCGCGAAAAGGTGCGCGCTTCGCCACACCGCGCAGGCGCCGCTCCCCACCGCCCCTTCCCTCCTCCCGCGCCCGGGTAGAGTGCCAAATTGTTCCCGGCTTGGGGCGGTGCGCAGGCGCGGGGCGTGGCCTGCCCGCCGGCGCCGTCCCCGGTTTTTCCCGCCGCGAGCTCTGGGGCTGCCGTCGGTCGGCGTGGTCCTCCCTCCGCGGCGGCTACTTCTCCTAGGAAGTAGTCCCCGTTGAAAGGGTGCCTGTTTTTCTTAGCGTGCAGGACGCAGGCGGCTGGACTTCGTAAGCAGGGAGGTGTCCTGCAGGTGTTGCGGCAGTAATTCCAGTTCCTGTATGGAAACCTCGCTATCTGTACAAAATAGACTTCGGGGTTTTTCGCTGCGACATCTAATTCCTGGACAAACCAAATGGTTGACAGCTAGAAACTTGTACTGCCAGTTCGGTGTACGGACTGCGACATAAAACGTTGCCAAGATGGAATAAAAGTAAAACACATCCCCACAACGGCTTCCCGCACTGACAAGGTAGGCGGTTGCACCGGTTGCCATTAAATCCTCTCGCTAGCACGAGGCAGATCCTGTATCTCAGTTTGGCTTCACTGAAGGTGCAATGCTTGCTTACACTGTGCGCTATATGTTCAGGTGTATATAGCAATGGAAGGGTCAGCTTGAAATGACCTTTAAGCAATTCTTCCTTGAGCTAAGTGCTTTCAGACTATTTTTAGTTTGTGTTAGGACAGAGTGGAAGGCTTGTAACAGGAACACCGTGATGTCTTCTTCCTCTGTGATAGGATAAAAGAGCCTGCACAGAGGTTCACTATTTCCTTGTGAGAAATAGGCTGTGAGGATAAGACAACAGCTGCATCTCAAGAATAGCTGAAACTTCCGACTGCTTGAAAATGAGCATTACGAATAGCACAGGCTTAAGAAGCACTGCACGTCAGACGGCCTGAATGGTGAGGAGGAACGTAGAGAAAATCTTCTGCATGGCAGGTTTGTTGAGCGGACATGCTATGTGTAATAAAAAGCATGACACGGATGCTTAAAAACCTAGAAGCAATTAGCATTCATCAACAAGAAGAAATTCATCAGCAAAACTATCCCACTATAACTCACCATGTGTGTAACAGTACCTACTTCTAATTTGTTTGGTGTGAAAAGGGTTTAAATTAAATGAAGCTGTCCTTTTCTGGAATAAGACTGATCAGACAAATTGATACTTGCATTGATAAACTGTCTTGTGTAGACATGGCATTCCTTGTGTGCATAATAATAATAGACAGAAAATCGGTCTTCTAGAGAAGATAAAACAGTAAAGGATTACTCTCCATTTTAGAATTGCAAGGATATTGCCCCAGTTTTCACAGGGAGATTGTAAAACAGAGTGGAGAGCTGAGTTCACTGAGAATATAAAGTTGGTTATCGCCATTGCAAAAAAAAAAAAAAAAAGCAAACAAACCAACAACAAAAAAACAACCAAACAAACAACTCTTTAAAGCCAACGAAAAGCAAGACTGGTATACAAACTATAGAAATACAGTGCTTATTTTATTGGCTAACTTTTGTTCACTGCTGTTCTGAAAGCCCTTTTTAACTTTCTCACTTTGCAATATCCCAAAACCAAGTAGCTTTGTTGCACCGGTGGAAATAAAATTAAAAAAAAAAAAATCTTTACTATTTTTTACTGAGGTGTTGAGGATTTGCATTAACATAGCTGAGAACAGAGCAGGAATGCTAATAAATAACATTGCTAAATTGAGTTTACGTTACACAATATGAGCTTCTCCTCCAAAAGACCATTTTCCCATGAGTTTGTATACGTAGGTCTCATTGCCTGAGCTACCACTCTGCTGAAGAATTGCCGACAGTTCAAACTGATTGTATTGGGTTTGTGTGGCAAGGTTTTGGTAGTGGGGGGTTACAGGGGTGGCTTC